>NW_021319221.1:91170-106411 GCF_001605985.2 Dendrobium catenatum
AATTGTCTAGTCATTAATGCAATATCGTCTTCATCCTCAGGTTGTGAGTGTTCACTCTCTGACTCTTCCACTTTTAGTGCTATATTCTTCTCCTTTCATGGTTCACCTACATCAATCTTTCTTTGACTAACTCCTTGCTCGTAAGCAATGAGTGAACTAAGAAGATTGTCAATAGAGTAAATGTTTAGATCTTTAGACTCTGTAATTGCAGTAATTTTAGCATCATAAGTAGTAGGTAAACAATGAAGAATCTTATTGACCATTTCAGCATTAGTTAATTCCCTACCAATTGCATGCAAAGAAGTGACAATTTGTGTGAATCTTGTGTACATGTCAGAAATAGATTCATTTGGTTTCATGCGAAATAACTCATAATCATATAACAAGATAATAAGTCTTGATTGCTTAACCTCATTAGTCCCTTCATAAGTTATACAAAGTCTATCCTATATGTCCTTTCCATTTTTGCAAGTGAAAACTCACATGTAGTCTTCAGATTTTAAAGAACAAAAGAAGCTATTTAAACATTTGCCATTTAGTTGAGCTAAGTCACATTCTTCTATAGTCCAATCTACAAAAGGTGTTTCTACCCTAACTCCATCAACTAATCTAGTTGATTTTGTATAACCTTCCTGGACTAGAATCCACATACGATAATCAAGTGACTGTAAGAAAGTAGACATGCGAGTATTTCAAAAATCAAAATGTATATTGTCAAACAGTGGAGGTCTAGTAATAGAGTAACCCTCAGGTGTCTTTCAATTTCCAAATGTAGCCATCTATGTTAATCAAAAAGTAGTTTAAACTTATGATTTTAAAACGATGCTCTGATACCACTTGTTGAGTCTAGTGAATAGGTTGTTAGACCTAAGTTAATGTCCCATGGCTACCAAGAGGTAGGGTGAATTGGTATTTTTAAAACTTAACCCTCTTTTAATAATTTTAGTAGAAATTAAACTTTTAATGAAATTTTTTATAGAAAAGTTTTTCAACCACAAATTTTTAAAATAAAAGAAAAATGCGGAAAATAAAAAATAGTAAAGTAATTGACACAAGATTTATAGTGGTTCGGTCTAAACCAGACCTACATCCACTCCCCAGAGGCACCCTCTGAGTATTGCACTAATACCAATAATGTCTCTCCTTTTGCACCCACAGCAAGGCGGAGAAGCCTTTACAAACACGCTTTTCACCACTACCCGGTGCGACAGAGAACCATCATCCTTTTACACAATCCCCAGTGTTGGCAGAGAACCGTTCATCCTTTCACACTCTCCTAGTGTGGGCAGAAAACCCTTCGGCTATTCACACTCTCCAAGTGTGGGCAGAGAACCCTTTGGCTGTTCACACTCTCCAAGTGTGGGCTGAGAACCCTTCAGCTGTTCACATTCTCCAAGTGTCGACAAAAAACCGGATCTCCTTGATATAACTTCTCACTAGAAATCTAGAAAGAAGGAAGAAAAGAGTGAAGTAATCCTAATTCACTAGTAAATATTCTTACCTTTAAACACCAAGTGAATCCTTCACGCTCAAGTGGTAGGAATCCTCATTTGAATGCTCTGTCACACTCTCTCATTGACTTTTCTTTCAATAGGCATGAAGATCAAATGGCAAAAAGATTGGGTGGTAGGCAAATTTGAACTATTTATACAAAAGACAAGAAAAATCGCCCAAAAACTGTAAGTTTTCAATTCTGTACGCAGTGGATCGTCCCGTACGATCGTGGATTATCCTGGACGATTTTACTTATAGTGCTGGAAATGAACCTAACATAAATTGGTACGAACTATGTTCGTACACGCACATCATCCCGTATAAACTATGTTCGTCCAGTATGAAATGGTTATTTCCTAGGTCGGTTTCCAAAAATTCTTCAGGACGCAACCAACTGACGTAAGTCGGTTCAATTCGTCCTGGGACGAACAGGCTTAGTCCTGGGATGATTTTAAACAGAGAGTTTTGTCCAGGGATGAAAATATATTTCATCCTGTACGATCTCATATAGAGAGTTTCATCCCGGTACGAAAATTAATTTCGTCCTGTACGAACTCATACAGAGAGTTTCGTCCCGATACAAAAATTAATTTCATCTTGTACGAACTCATACAAAGAATTTCGTCCTGATATGAACCTTATTTTTCATATGGACGAACATTGTGAGAGAGAATCCCGAGAGTTTCATCCCGGGATGAATATTAAATTAGTCCTGGACGATTAGGACTTAGAAAACTTTCTCCTCACCCGTTCGAACCAGTGCTCTTCTGAGGGTTAATTGACATGATCGTCCCGTACGATTAGTTCATAAAAATTGTCCCCTGAAATGTTAGTACACACTAGAACAAAAATAAAACTTCTAAAAACTGTTAGGAGATATATAAAAACAATAATATTTGAAATCATCAAAATATTATAAGTTGCAAGAATATAAAACATGCAAATAGCAACTCTCTCTACACCCCCCCCTCCTACGCCACACAGAGTACCCTTACTACCAACCCCCACCTTATGGTGGCCCTCCTACTTATCCATATTCACCATGTGTTCTGCCATACTATCCTCCACCACCCCCTCAACTCACTATAGGTGGATGTTCAACCCCAGCTGTTGTAGAGCAGGCGATAGATGGTCGAATATTGATTTAACCTAACAGTGACACATACGTGCATATAATATTATTAACATGCAACTAAAATTGAATAAATATTTTTTCTCACATAACATTTTTTTGTAGGTTCTATCCATCAAAACAACTAACACATAAAATAAAGGACATAATATAAAGTAGGTATGATGCTTCTTATGTTTCTTTGAAGAAAGTAGCAAAAAAAGTTTGGGATATGTGATTTAGAGAGTTTAAAGTTAGTTATTATATAAATATATTCTAAATTATTTCTTTCTTACTTAAGCTAACAAACATATATATTATATATTATATATTTTTATATGTAAAAATAATTTTATTAGCTGCCCTAGCACAATAAAAAAATTAGAAACAACTATAAGAAGCGTGGGTATACTTGAATGCATGACATGTTTACAAACATTAGAAAGTTTTGTGAGTGGCTACTACGAATTATAGAGACTATTTGGGCTGAACTGAACAATACTTGAGGTAGCGTAGAGTACAGTAGGACGGATTGAAATCGACCGAACAGAGCTTCTTGTGTTGGGGGCATGGGTAGTTCCCTTCATTATGAGGGTTTATGGCTTAGATTCATAAGCCTAGGCATACGAGGGGATGACCTCTAATGGATCCAGCTTCACAGTAAGTTCCCAGGAGTCCTTAAAAAGTTAATAGATAGCTACCCTTCAAGCGAAGCTAGATCAAGTAAGGAAATAACAAGCTGATAGGCAGGTGCAGTTGCATGAATAGATACAAATGCAGTTGCATCACAATCCATTATTAGAAGAAATGAAAAAAATAACGGAGCAGTTGAGTGGAAAGGGGATAGCTCTAATAAAGGATGAGTCGAAAGATTTAGAGAAATTATTTAGTTTTTTCAGTTTCATATATACTTATTTCAGTTCGAATATTTGGTGAAGTTTATGAATAATTGTTGATGTTTATAAATATTTTGTGATGTTTTTGAATATATGGTGATGTTTTTGAGTAGTTGTTTATTATTGCACTAAGCACAATCATTTGTTTATGTTTGTTATTTTTTTATATAACTGTTTGCTGCTAGTTTTTGAAATTAGATTGATTTATGGGAAGGTTTTTTTATTATTGCTACAAGTTTTTGATGGATAATATGTCGGTAATATGCCATTAATAATGATGCAATGAATTGTGTATTGATTTCTGGCATATACACTGACATTTCCAATGGCGAACATACCAGTTAGATTCATCATTTAATTTATGGTTTATGAAGCGATGGTTTATCTATAAGAATTAGTACCGTAACAATACACTAGAAATTTCTGACAGATTTAATGTCGGAATAAGGGAGAAGGATGTAACGCAACCACCAACTCCTTTTTTGCTAATTTTGTGCTAGAAAGTAAAATAGATGTCGGAAATTCATTACCGATATGCAAATTACCATTGTATCAAAATTCTATGGAATTGCAAAGGAAAATTCCTATTTCCATCAAAATTTTTATTTTATCAGTGTGTTTGATCCACCGATATTAGTGGGTTTTCCTGTAATGAACATTATTTTGGCGATCTACTTGAGCAACTAGTAAGGGAAAAATCAAATATGCAGATATTGTGCGCATAGGTGGAATGAGGGTAGCAATTGTGTACTTTAGATTTCAAATAAAGAGATGTTGGTTGTTGAGGACAATAGAACATGAAATTTCCTTAATGCTAAAGGTATGATGCTTGGAAGAAGGTTTTTTTAGAAATATCACCACCTAGTTAGTCCCCACTTTTTTTTAGATGTGATATCATAACCTATGCCATTCCAGAATTGAAGGTGGCAATTCTAAATATGTTAATAGGGCACCTTGTGGTACAAAAAATAAATTTTTTTATTACCCTTGGTATCTAGCTAAGGATGCCTTTATTATTGACTTATATAAGCAACTTATGGAGAAGATGTGTTGTGGTAAGAGAAAAAAGTTTCTAAACTTGGTTGATTAGTAGGATATATAGTTTGAGTTGATTACATGTTTTTGTTGTTATCCAATACAAAGTCAACTCCAATAACATGTAAGCCAGTTATAAGTAGTTGTTAGTATTACTTTTTGGTATATGCTCGATACCGCTAGGTACTACTAAGAATCACTCAATAAATGCTCAATACCACTTGGTACTACTCGGTATCTCTCCACTAATGAATGAGTATACAACAATGAATGACAAATAGTTATCAATACTTATGTTTGGTATAAGCTTGATACTGCTCGACATCTTTCTATTGATGATGTATGTATAACAATGAATGAAAAATAATAAATATATGTACATCCTTTGTATAACATCTTAACTTCTATATAATTAATGAAAATATATAAAAATATTAAATGTATATCCATACAATGAATGCCAACTCTATATAAATGCACATTATGAACAACTTAGGCTAATTTATTTTTAAGTTACACAAATAACAGTGTAAGCAAGTTCAGCCATGAATTTAGGCATTTTAAATTGGTATTTTATAAGGTTAACCCATATGGCAAGGTATGTTTGATAATAAGTTCAATAATTTATAAATGTGCATTTTACAATCGACATTTTTTTTCTGGGTTGACACATCTTCAAATATTTGGATCGGCCACAAAGGTATGTCATTATCAAAAGAATCATGTGTTTCTTGTTGCAAATCTGAGTTTATGGATCAGACTTTTGATGATAGCAAACATTCATGATTTTCTACGACTACATTGCCTACTAACTTTTTAGGTCCACATGATCGAACGCAACTCAAACCAGCTCAAGATTTGATAGATTTAGGTTGAGTCAGTCTGTAATGTTTTTCTTTTTCTTGAGTCAATTGTAAAAGTGGATCATGATGCTAAGTAACCTTGCACACACACACTTGAGGGATTTTCTGTGTTTCTCTGTTTTGAGTACATCGGCCTGGATGATATTCATATCGGCCAGGATGATTCAACTAAAAATAGAAACCTTATTATGGCCTCATCCTGGTTAAGCATCTGTCATTAAGCCGATCGGCCTAGATAAACCATTGCTTCATAAACCATAAACGATCCTTGTATAGGCCAGGACGATAGGCTCAAATCAGAAAGAATCATCCGCCATGATCAATTTAGGTATTCTTTATTTCAGGTCATCGTCCTAGAGAATGCAGCATAATTATATCTAAATTAATCTGGTAATTATGGAAAGCAATGAAGGCTGATTGATACAATCACATCGGTGAGGCCGATCATAGGATCGGCCGGGACGATGTCCTAGACGATTGACATCGGCCAGCATCTATTCCGAACGATGTTCAGGATGATTGTACTCGGATTTGAACTAATCGGCCAGGATGATTTTGTATCCTCCTGGACGATGTAACCAATTTTCTTTTGATCATCCCAAATCATCCAGGCTGATTGAGCTTATTTTGTACTGATCGACAAGGATGATATGCCTATCATCTTGGACGATAATGGTTGTTCTTGAAATTCTATTTAAAGGACCTAAATTTTCTCATAAAAAGTGACCTTTAGTTGCTGTTTTGATCTAAGAGAACCAAGAGGAGAGGGAGAGAGAGGGAAAGAGTCGGAGGAACTTATGAGGGGGAGTTTGTGAGAGGGATTTACAAAGGTTGCTCAAGCAAGGTTCCAAGGCATCTTCTCCAGTCTTTATCCTTCAACCTTGGTGATTCAAGGGAGGTAAGCTTCAACAATTGGTCGAGGTTACCTTCCTGCTTCAGGAGGAAGCAAAAGGAGTCATGGTTCTCTGCCTGCTTCAGAAGAAAGCAAAAGGAGTTGAGGTTCTCTTCCTGCTTCAGGAGGAATCAAAAGGAGTCGATGTTCTTTTCCCGCTTCAGGAGGAAGCAAAAGGAGTTGGGTTCTCTGCCTGCTTCAGGAGGAAGCAAAAGGAGTTGTGTTCTCTGCCTTACTGGGGTTGGCGGAAAGGAGTTTTTATGAGGGCTTCTCCACCTTGCTGTGAGAGAAAAAGGAGAGTCACTTTTGTAGTGCAATACTCGGAGGGCGCCTCCGGGGTATGGCCGTAGGTCAGGTTGAACGAACCACTATAAATCTGGTGTGAACTTTCTTTATTTTAATTTTTGCATTTATTTTTTCGCACCTTGATTTCTATGGTGATTTTTTATTTAGATTTTCTTCTTTGATTATAAAAAATATTTTTTAAAATATCAATTCATCCCCCCTCTTGGTTGGCCTTGGGCCAGTTCTTAAGGGCTTAACATCTCTAATGAACTTTCAACTGGTATCAGAGCGAGATTCATAAATATTAAGTTTGAAAACTTTTTGAATTTTAATCCATGGCTAACAACGGTAACTGTAATGCAACGGAAGGATATTCTATAACACGACCACCTTTGTTTGATAATCTTCCTTTTGATTTTTGGAAAACTTGCATGTCTACATTTTTATAATCGATTGACTATCGTATGTAGATGCTTATTAAAGAAAGATATTCTTCACCTTCTCGTGAACTTAATGGAATTAAAACTAAAGTACCTTTTACTGAATGAACTTTTGATGAAAGAGATTTAGGACAACTTAATGCAAACTATTTGAACTATTTTTCTGTGCTTTAAAATCTGAAGATTACATGCATGTTTCTACTTGCACTACTGGAAAAAAAATTGGGATAAATTGTGTATCACCTATAAAGTCACTAATGAAGTTAAGCAATCTTGTTTGAATATTTTACTTCATGATTATGAACCTTTTCGTATGAAACCTAATGAAATAATTTCTAATATGTATACAAGATTTACTCAGATTGTTACTTCATTGCATGTCATAGGAAGAGAACTTTCTAATTATGAAAAAGTAAACAAAATTTTAAGATGTTTACCTTCCTCTTTTGATGCTAAAATCACTGCAATTTTTGAATCTAAAGATTTAAGCACCTATTTAATTGATAACTTACTTGGTTCACTCATTTCTTACGAGCAAGGGGTGAACCAAAGAAATCTTAATGCAGGTGAGAGGAAGAAGGAGAAAATGGTGGCACTTAAGGTGAACGAATCGAACACTGACTCATCCGGGTCTAAAAATGAAGATATTGCCTTAATCACGAGGCAATTTAAGAGCTTTCTAAGGAAGAAGCATAAGAATCATCAGAAATGAAATAAAGGTAAGGGTAACAAAAATTTTAAAAATTCTATTGATATAATTTGTTTTGAATACAGGAAGCCAAGACATATTAAAACTAATTGCCCTACCCTCAAGTCTCACCCAAGCAAGGAAAAAGGTGAGGAGAAAATCAAGTCCAAAAAGGACAAGAAGAGATTTCATAAGGTGTTCTGGGTGGATTCTGCATCAGACTCCTCTAAGAATGAACCAGAAAAGGAGACAACAAACTTGTGCTTAATGGCAGAAAGTAATCTTGGTCAAAGTGACAAGAAGAGGTTTGTGAACCAACTTATGATCAACTATTGTGAACACATGCATGCATCACATAAAAAACTCAAGAAAACTCATGCTAGTTTTAAATTAGAATTTTTAAATTTGCACAAAGAGCATGAAATTCTTCTTAAAGATCATTCTACAATTGATTCTAATCACATGGTTTTACTGGATGAGTTTGATGCATTAAACAAAAAACATGATGATTTATCTGATGCTCATAATTCTTTAAAATCTTCCCATGCTGATTTCGAAAAAGAGTATAAAAAATTAAAAAGTCCAAAAGCTTTTGAAAATAAAAAACCTTCATTTCATGCATCGCATAAAAAGAATCACCATAAATTAGAGCATCCTTTTCCTGGAGTTAGATATTTTTCATGTGGAATGCTAGGATACATAACACATAGTTGCACCATTCACCATAGTCCACATTTGGTCTGGAGACCCAAGTTATATGATTCACAACATGCATTGCATTCTACTTTTTATAAGAAGGAACCCAAACATGTTTGGGTTCCTAAATCTAATATTTGATCATTTTGTAAGCAAGCTCTCACAAAAGGCCTCGTGATAGCATGTGGCACTTGAATAGCAGATGCTCTCGACATATGACTGGCGATACCAATCAATTCATTTTGTTGGAGACCAGGATAGGAGGCAAGGTGACTCTAGGAGATAACACCACCAGGAAAGTTGTAGGAGCATGTATAATTGGTAATTCCAAGAATATTCTGATTAGATAGACTGAAACACAACTTGTTCAACATCAGTCAGCTTTACGACAAGGGCTTCATCATAATTTTTTTGGCAAATTCATGCATTATCAGCTTAAATAATAACACGATTTTGCAGGGAAAGTGGATCAACAACGTTTACATGTTTGATTAAAATAACATTGAAAGTCTTGTTTCATTTTGCTTAAAAATTATTATTGATGATTCATGATTGTGGCACAGGAGATTATGTCATGCTAGTATGAAAACCCTTTGGAAAGTGACCCAAAAAGACCTAGTTAGAGGTATCCCCAAACTTAAGTTTTCAAAAGACCACCTTTATGATGCCTTCCAATTAGGAAAGTAAGTTCACTCCACTTTTCACTCCATTAAGGACATTAGCACATCTAGACCTTTAGAAGTCCTTCACATGGATTTGTTTGAACCCATTAGCACTACCAGGTTAGGAGGGAAAGTCTATGGTTTTGTAATTATCGATGACTCCTCGAGGGTCACTTGGACTTGATTTCTGTCACACAAAAATGAGTCTTTTGATGATTTTAGAGCCTTCTTAACTTGGATTCAGAAAAAGCTAGGTTGTGAGATCTTGACCATCCATAATGATCATAGGGGAGAGTTTAAAAATGAGAGATTTAGAGATTTTTGTGAGGACAAGGAAATTAGCCACAACTTCTCAGCTCCTAGGACCCCTCAGTAGAATGTTGTAGCTGAAAGAAGGAGCCGGACCTTAATAGAAGCCGCTAGATCCATGTTTGTTGAGTATTCACTTTCAAAATACTTTTGGGCTGAAGCCGTTAACACAGCTTGTTATGTGTTGAATAGGGTGAATGTTAGAGCCAAAATAGATAAGACACCCTATGATATTCTTAAGTGTAGGACACCCAATCTTTACCACCTTCATGTCTTTGGTTGTAAGGTTTTCATTCACAACAATGAGAAGTCTCACTTAGGAGAATTTGACCCTTTTAATAGAGTTAGGACTAGACATGGACTTAGAAAGGAAGTGAACCACTCTGCCTTTATTTCAATGATTGAACCCACCAACATAAACCAAGCCCTCTTTGATGAGTTTTGGATCTTAGCCATGTAGGAGGAGTTGAACCAATTTATTAGGAATGATGTTTGAGAGCTTGTAGAAGGACCTAAGGAATAATGTGTGGTTGGAACCAAGTGGGTCTTTAAGAATAAGGTGAATGATTCTGAAGTGGTGGTTAGGAATAAGACAAGATTAGTGGCTAAGGGGTATAACCAAATAGAAGGTATAAATTTTGAGGAGACATTTGCACCAGTAGTTAGATTGGAAGCCATTAGAGTTCTATTAGCCTTTACCTGTTATAAGGGATTTAAGCTTTTCCAAATGGACCTTAAGAGTGCCTTTTTGAATAAGAAAATAAAAGAGGATGTGTTTGTAGAACAACCCCCAGGTTTTGAGAGTTCTCAATTTCCAAATCATGTTTTCAAATTAAAAAAGATCTTATATGGATTAAAGCAGGTACCTAGAGCTTGGTATGAGAGGCTTAGCACATTCTTACTAAGAAGGGAGTTTGTTAAGGGGAGCCTAGACACAACCCTATTCCTGAAGAAAGTAGGAGTTGATTTACTCATTTTTTAGATCTATGTTGATGATATACTTTTTGGATCTTCTAATAAAAGGCTATGTGATGATTTTTCTAAAATAATGAGTAAGGAGTTTTAGATGAGTTTGATGGTAGAGTTATCCTACTTTTTGGAGTTTAGTATAAAACAAATGAATGATGGAACCTATTTGAATCAATCAAAATATATAAAGGACATCTTGAAGAAGTATGTAATGAATAAAGCCAAACCAACTAATACTCTCATGTCCTCAGGAATTCAGTTGGACAAAGACCCAAATGGAAAATTAGTTGATCAAAAGAAGTACAAAGAGATGATTGGATCGCTACTTTACCTGACAATGAGCTGACCCGATATAATGTTCAGTGTTTATCTTTGCTCTAGATTTCAAGCTGATCCTAAGGAATCACACCCGAATGTAGTTAAGAGAATTCTTAGATACCTTTTAGGGACCCAAAACTTTGGAATTTGGTACCCCAGGAACTTCTTTTAAGATTATTGAATATTCTAATTCTGATTTTGTAGGATGTAAGATGGATAGAAAAAGTACTTATGGAACTTGTCAATTTATAGGACAGTCTTTAGTCTCCTAGTCTAGTAGAAAGCAAAACTCTGTTGCTCTTTCCATTGCTGAAGCCGAGTACATTGCTTTAGAAAGTTATGTGGCCCAAGTCCTTTAGTTAAAACAAAAAGTACTAGATTTAGGATTACCTGTAGGCACCATCTCAGTTCTTTGTGACAACACTAGTGTCATCTGCATTTCTAAGAATCCTATCCAACATTCAATAACAAAGCACATTGACATAAGGCATCACTTTCTTAGAGACTATGTGACTAAGGGAGACACTGAGTTACACCATGTGGCGACTGAGAATCAACTGGCTGACATATTTACTGAACCACTGGCCTTCGACACTATTAGCACTTTAAGGACCAGATTAGGTGTGATTGACATTAATGCATGAACTTGATCTCTACTATTTTTTTATTTGCTGATTACGTTGCTTTATCTTTTGTTAGATTTTTTGCGTGTTGTTTATTTTTTATGTACTCTTTATTTATTTGGTACTTTACTTTTTCGCATGCCTTAATTTTTTTTTTAATTCATCACTGAATTAATATAGTATGCCTTATTTTTACCTTTTTAAAAATTTGTAGTCAATATTTTACATCTCTTATTCTACTAAAGGGTAAAAACACCGTTGATTGAGTCTCTTTCTCTAACATATTTTGGTGGTGAAATTTTCTTTTCTTAAAAAAAAAATTATCTCAAATTAACAACTAGATTTTTCAATTGAGATCTTTTCTGCCTTGCTAGAGTAATCTATCTTATTTTATAATAGTGAAAGTCTTTATGTTACTACAAGATTTTTACTATTCTATCAATGCATCTCTCATATGATTTTTAATTCTATTTTGTGGTTTGTTCTTCTCTATATTAGAGAGTGAGTTTTTTCATCTCTAATATTTGGAAGATATACTCACAACTAAGAATAATTAAGAGTTTTTGAAAAAGAATCTAGCTTGTAAAATAATAATGAAAAAAAAGTTGCCAATGATGCGAAAAACAAAAGATGTGCAATGACACCAATTTAAATTATATATATATATATTCACATACACACACAAAGTGTATCAAAAATTAAAAGATGCGCAAAGTGTGCCATTCAATGGAAAAGAGTTATAAAATGAGCCCATCAAAAGGCAAGCTATATTCCTTTCTTCAAACTCTTAAAACTTAGAATATTTCATGTATCACTTGAGAATTTCAAGGACTTGATTTCAAATTTCACGATTATAACAAACTACTTTGATATACTATTCTATAAGATATTTTTTTGAAACAAGTCTTGATCGAATCTCTTTTTCTTATCCAATTGATTTTTTATGAGTTAGGCCTTTTTATTTCAAAAGATAATTTTACCCTAAAAAAAGTACAAGCTTAGGGTTAACATGATCAAATATTTTACCATTTTTTGGATTTTCGATGTTGTTAACTCATTAACTTACATATTTTTAAAATCAATCACATAGAAGACTATATCATGTTCATGCCTTGATTTAAAAAAAGAAAACTTTGTTTCTTTTATAGTTTTTATGTAGCTTGTTTAAGTTTCTATTCTATTTTTTGTTTAGAATTTGACAAGAGTTCCACAAATTTAGTTCTTAGGAATGTTGCCTTCTAACAACACCAACCACTTGTTCAATCCCTCACTCTAAATACCAGAATTATTCAACACGTACTTAGAACCTCAATCATACCCAAAGCTGGCGATATAATCCACATGACCCCAAGTTTATCCATCATTACCTATCTTATCATGTCTAACACCAAATTTGATGAGGCAGATTTAATTATTGATTACATTCAAAACATGACCTTAATTCGCTTCCCTACCACCTGTAAACAACAAAACCTAGCCCTTGGCTACCTTATAGGTTACATTCTTTAAAATAAATATTTGTTAACCTATCCTAGTGAATGCGACAATCTACCCATTTTCTATATGGATGCTTCCTTCCATATTTTATTTCATCAGGGGCCAGAGTTAGATGAACCTAACTTTAATGAAGAAGGAAGAGAAGCTTCTCTGGTAGAAGCTCCTGTTTGACCAAGACGATATGCACCATCCCGAGAACCTATACCATCCTATTCTCATGATTTCTTAGTCGAACGATTCAACCAATTACAAAGATGTATTGATGCTCACATCCAAGATAAGAACCACCAATATGAGGAAGACATGCGATGTTTTGGGGAACGCTTTACTTCAATTGATCAATAATTTGCATCCATCTACCAATACTTCCAGCCACCACCACCTCAACCTCCAAGTGATCAGGATCCTCCTTTCTGAAGTGTATATATTTTATGCTATTTTCTAAGTGTTGTTTGTGGCTCCTCTTTTTGGTGATGTCAGAAGGGGGAGAACTCTGTTGTAGTCAGTATGTCCTGCTTATAACATTTTTGTTTATGTTTAAGTTCAATGAAATGTAATTTTCTTTTCCTATTTATTTTGTGATGTCTTAGTTAATTATATAATAATAATAATAATAATAATAATAATAATAATAATAATAATAATAATATAAACAAAAAAAATGCTTTTAAAATTAATTATAACCAAAATTATTTGACATCATAAAAAAGGGAGATTGTTGCAATCCTTGACCCCTAGTATGAGATTTTGATGATGAAAAATAATGTTATTTGAATTACTATTCATTAAATACTTTTGATTTTTACTCTTGTTTGTGAGTACTAACATTTCAGGAGATCACAAATTTGACTCAAGACTAGGAAGAGTAGGAGTTTGAATTTATAATAATGTATTTTTTTATTTATTATTACTTTTTCTTTTCTAGAGTCTAGCTATAAATTTTATGCAAGACCAAGCAATCATGCACCCAAACAGGGGGAGAGGGTTTTAAAAATAAAGTTTATTTTCTCTGTTGATGGTACTATATGAGTTTAAATCACACTGTATGATCTTACTTGTTTGAAATGTCTTTCTATGAATAAGTCATATTGTATGATATATATTGTACTATATGATGTATTACTAACTAAAAACCCTAGCAGCTAGATTAATTTAAGTAAGTTTAATAACAAATCATACTGTACGATCCTATTTGTACTGTATGTTATATTTTGAATACTTACTTAAATTAACCCAAGATTAGTGTATAAATCAAGGATTAATTCTTGATTGGTTATCATACTCTACGATGCCTTTTGTACTGTACAATCAATAAAGGCTATTTTTGGTCATCCCATACATCATACCGGATGATTTCTTGATTATCAACTAATCATACTGTATGGAGTGGTTCATACCATATGATGTACAAAGATGAGTTTCATTTTCCCAATCATCATCCGGTATAAATAGAAGGATTTTTCATATCATACTGTATGAGCTTATATCATACTGTATGAAAGTATACAAAACTTTTTACCTGTTTATAAACCTTCATACTAAGATGACGAAAATTTTGTACTTATCATATTATACGATATTAGATCATACTATACAATCATAACGGGTAATTTGAAAATTTTTTGATTTCTTGGAGCGTGTTTTAAGTATCAAAACTTCTATCTTTTGAAGTGTGACTATGAGAGAAGAACGTGATTAGAGAGGGGTTCCTTAGGAGAGATCTCTTGAAAATATTTTATGGTTTGAGAGAGGAAAGAATAGGTGGGCTTTGTGAGGTAGAAGGAGTGTGAGGGAGATCACACGGTTGCTCCAAGATTGCTGCACTTTGCTCCTCCTATGGCACGAGAAGATCTTGTGGGAGGCTCTCTAAGGGGGAGATTCTTTTACATCAGTGTCCTCTAAGGTATTGTTCCTTCTCCAGGAGGGAGAAAAATAAGAAGGTATCTTGACATCACTAGGAGGGTGAAAAAGCGCTTGGCACTCCGCCATGCCGGGTTGGTGAAAGTGAGGTTTATAAGGGCTTCTCCGCCTTGCTAAGGGGGCAAAAGGAGAGTTACTGTTTAGTAGTGAAGTTCCCAAATTGTAGGATTCAGGGGAGTGGATGTTGGTCAAGTGACCGAACCACAATAAAATCCCAGGTGTGATTTTTCCTTTACTGCTTTTTATTTACACTTGCATTTTATTTTCATTAAAATTGCTTGGTGAAGATCATGGTGAAATTCATTGTTGCAAATTATGTTTTGAGCATTCACTTCCGTATTCTTTAATTTTCTTGTTTAAGTTATAAAAACATAAAAAATTAGAACTCCTGTTTAGAATTATCTTTTTATTACAATAATTTTTTCAATTCACACCCCTCTTAGCGCATGTCGTAATTTCATGTCCATTGCCACATAATCATTGCCCATGACTACCACAGTTTTGATCAATGAATCCCACTTCGCCACGTGTCCCTCCAGCTGT
>NW_021319221.1:106511-112693 GCF_001605985.2 Dendrobium catenatum
TGGACATATGAAGGCTCGTAGCTCATAAATGCTTAAACCTGCTGCTTCAATAATTTATTGAAATGTGTTTTCTTTTTTTGTGTGTTTTATTTTCGCTTTGTTGTTGTTTTAATTTATTTTGTTTTCACTTTGCTTTTATAATTGGTTTCTCATATGTTGAATTTTTTTAAGATTTTAGATTTTGGTGTTTTGATGATAGAGTTTAGCTTTTCTAAAATTGGTTAAAGGGAGAAACACTGTTGATGATTTCCCTCCTTCTGACCTTGTTTAGTGGTATGATTTTCTTCTCTAAACAAAAGTCTAACTCATTTTAGGTAATGGTTTTTGAAACTAAGATTCTTGTTAACTTGCTACAATAATCTATCTTGTACATAATATCCAAAGTTCTAATATATCTTTCAAGTTATTTAAAATATTGCCATTGCTTTTATCACATGATTTTGATTTTTTTTTGTGACTTGTTCTTCCCTATGTTTGAGAGAGAGCTCATATTCTCTAATATTTGGAGGATATACTCACAACTAAGGGATCTTTAAGGGTTTTGTTAAAGGGAATGTAGCTTGAAAGAATTAAGAAGGAAAATGAAAAGATGCAAATTTGAAATATATTTATACACAAAAGTGTATCAAAAATCAAGATGCTCAAAGTGCCAATTCAAAGATAAAAGAGGCATAAAATGAGCCCACTAAGTTCAAGCTACTATCTCTTATCTAAACTCTTAAAACTTAGAGAACTCACTGATTATTTGATGATTTCAAAGGCTTGATTTCAAATTCCATGATTGAGACAAATTACTTTGTTTTATTATGTATGAGATTTTTTCTTTGTAAACAAGTTTTGATTGGATCTTCTTTTTGCCCAATTAGGTTTATTCTGAGTTAAGCATGTTTATTTTTGAAAAGAAAATTTGCACCATAAAGAACGTCTGATCTAGGGTTAACAGAATTGGATATTCTACCGTTGTCTGATTAGGATTGGATAAACTCCTTGATCTTGTGGAATTCTAAAGTTTAACTATTTGAGAACTTCTCATATGAAGCCTTGATAAAACAAAAAGAAATTAGAAAAATTAAAATTCAAAAATATTCATTTTTTTTATTTTCTTTGTTTTTAGCTTTCTATTACTGTATTTTTGTCTGCTTTTATTTTGTTTTATCTTTTTTGGGGCTTTGATCATCACCATCCTTCATTGTTTTTCAAATTCTAGTCACATCGTACTGACCAATACTTTTATCGTCCTGGACGATAGGGCAAAATATCTTCAAATTCCATCTGCTGGTCTTTTCTGAGCTTGCTGTAACTCATCGTCCTAGATGATACTATATCGTCCTGGACGATCTGATCGAACTCTGTTTTTTGTAGTTTGTTTTTTTTTTTAGTCTGTGTTTTTTTGTTGTTTGTTTTCTGTTTTTTGTAGTTTATCTTATAGTTTGGTGTTTTCTTTTTCTTTTGTGTGTCTAGGACCCTCTTTTTGTGATGACAAAAGGGGGAGTAGGATGTGGTAGGAAAAAGGGTATGTGCTTGTAACTTTGAATTTCTAGTGAACTATTTTTTTTTTGTTTTTCTGAGTTTTTTTCCTACTTGTGTTTGCCATCATCAAAAAGGGGGAGATTGTTGCAAATCTATTTTCATTACTTTTATTTTGATGATTGACAAACACTATTGATTCTCTTAGACTGCCTATTACTTCTAACTTTTCAGGAATCGAAGATCGGACGAACAAACTAAGCCAGTTCAAGATTGCGTAGGTCTAGGGTTGAGTCAGTCTGTACTTTGTTCTTTTCTCTTCTTGAGTCTATTTGTACACACACACTTGAGAAACTTAGAAATTCTGTTTTTACTCATATCGGCTAGGACGATATTTACATCATCCTGGACGATCAGGCTTAAAATAGAAAGTCTAATTAAGGAATCTTAATTAAGACAGCCGTCATTAACTGGTCAGCCTAGATGATACATGTATCAGCCAGGATGATAAGCTCAAAACAGAAAGAAGTTACCGCCCTAGATAATTAAGGTATACTGTATTTTTTAAAAAATCGGCCAGGACGATCATTGATTGGCCTGGACGATATTCACAAATTATGCCTTAATTGATCAGGAAATCAAGGGAGTAATTAAGGATGATTGATACGATCATATCGTCCTGGACGATCTCAGGATTGGCCAGGATGATCTATTCAAAAACCTTAGTTACAGCTCAAATTCAGGGCGATGCTCTGGACGATTTTCCTCTAATTTGAACTGATAGGCCGAGATGATCGTGAGATCGGCCTGGACTATCAAGCCAATTTTAAATCATCCAGCTTGTATTCAGGGCGATGCTCTGGCCAATCTTCTGTGATTTGAACTGATCAGCCAGGCCGATGTCCATATCAGCCTAAACGATATAGTCGGCAACTTGCAATTAATGAGCTCCTTTGAAGCTCTTCTATTTAAAATCTCTTGTTCAACGTTTTGAACAACCTTTATGCTGCTGCCTTGACTTGAGAAGGCCTTGAGGAGAGAAAGAGAGAGAGGGAGAGAGAGAGGATCTTGTGAGGGGGAGCTTATGAGGGGATTCACACGGGTTGCTTAAAGAATCTCTCTGCTTCTTCTTTGTCTAGAGTTTCTCGTCCGTGGAAGGGTCGATAGAGGTAAGGAGTCAGTATCTGGTTGTGGTTCTCTGTCAGCTTCAGGAGGAAGCAAAAGGAGATAGGTTCTCTGCCTTACAGGGGTGGCAAAAAGGAGGTGCTTTGTAAAGGCTTCTCTTCCTAGCTGTGGGGGCTAAAGGAGAGTCATGATTGTAGTGCAATACTCAGAGGGCGCATCCGAGGAGTGGACGTAGGTCGAGTTGACCGAACCACTATAAATTTCTGTGTTTTTGTTTCTTGCTTCCGCACTTTTAATTTCCACATTTATTTTTCTCGTGGTGTGATTTTGGTTTATGTGATTTTTGTTCTTTGTGAAAAGAAAATTTTTTAAAATACCAATTCACCCCCCCTCTTGGTTAGCATGGGCCAGTTCTATAGGGCTTAACATCCCTAACGAACTTTCAAAAGCATGGCTAAGTGAGGTTGGCTTAAGCATTTTCTTTTATTTTCATATATAATTGCTTGGGATATTAAATTTTAATTATTTAGGATAATCTTGTAGGAGAGTCTTAACTTTTTTTTTATATTCTTGATGTAATTTTTATTGTGAATCTGGATTCAAGAATTATAATTTTGATGAGAGAAAATATTTCTAACACTTTTATTCTTCTACGATTGCCCTGCCTTCTAAAGTTTCAGGTCCACATGGTCAATTACAAATTAAGTCAGGTCAAGAATGGGATGATTAAGATAGAGTCAGTCTATAAGTGTACTTCATATGTCCTTAAATTTTCTTCAATTAAATGTAATAAAGTGGGTCGTGATGCTAAGCAACCTTGCACACACACACTCAGGAGAAAAATTCTATCTATTTTAGAGTTTTCTTTTTTTGATAATATCATCTAGGATGATCCAAAATCATCCTAGTTGATCAGTTAAAAATAGAAATCCTAATTAGGGGCTCTTGGTTAAGGTAGCCAAAATTAAATAAGTCATTATGAACTATATTATCATCGTCGTCGATGATCGGCTCAAATCATAAAGAATCACTCGCCAACTCTTTGAGGCATTTTATAATTTTTGGACATCATCCAGGACATGTCCTAAATGATATGTTATAATCATGACTAAATTATTTTAATAATTAAAGAAAGAAATTAAGGTTTTATAGATCGATCATATCATCCTGGATGACTGTAGGATTTTTCAGGATGATCAGTAAAACAAACCTTAGTTTCATCTTGGACGACCAGAATGATGTTCTAGATGATGTGTATTCATTTAAACTAATCATACCTCATGATCCAAAAATCATCCTAGATGATTAGTTATTTTTTCATCATCCAAATAGGTAAAATCTTGCCTAACAGAGTGATGTTCTGGACAATTTTTGATGTTTAAACTAATCATACAATACTATGTCTCATCATTCTAGACAATCAGAACAAACAAACCTTTTAATTATTTAGGCTCCCCCAAATCATCCTGAATGATTAAACTTAATTTATACGAATCATACAGGATGATCCGTCGATCGTCCTGGACGATCTTTATTGATTAATTAAAATTTAAGGAAAATTTAAATCCCTGCTATATAAGATCTCTTGTTTACTCAAGATGAGATATTTTGCTACTATCCTGACCTAAGAGAGCTAAACGATATGGAGAGCTTGGGAGAGAGAGAGAGAGAAAGAGAGAGAGAGAGAATCTTGTGAGGGGGCGTTTGTGAGGGTTTCACAAAGGTTTCTCCAAACAAGGATCCTAGTCGTCTTCTCTAATCATCATCCCTAGTTCCTTGGAGGTTTAAGAGAGGTCTACTTCAGTAATTGAATAAGGTTCTCTGCTTGCTTCAAGAGGAAGTGAAAAGAATTAGTTTCTTTGTATGCTTCAAGAGAAAGTAAAAAGAGTTAGGTTCTCTTCCTCACTGGGGTCGGTGGAAAGGAGTTTTTATAGAGGCTTCTCTGCCTTGCAATAAAAGAAAAAGAAAAGTCACTGAGTTTAGTGCAATACCTGGAGGAGAGGCTCTAGGTAGTAGACGTAGGTCAAGTTGACCGAACCACTATAAATATGCTGTCTTCATTCTTATGGTATTTCCTCATTTAATTTTCGTAATTTATTTTTTGGTGAATGACTTTTTGGTTTATATCATGAATTTTGTTTGAGAAATTTTAAAACATCAATTCACCCCTACCCTCTTGGTTATCCTCAAGCTAGTTCATAAGGGCTTAACATACCTAACAAACTTTCAAGTGGTATTAGAGCGGGATTCATAAAATCTTATTTTTGAAAACATTTGAATTTTGATCCATGGTTAACTTCAAAAAATTGTAATACTATAGAAGGATATTTTATTAACCGACCATCATTGTTTGATAACATACCTTTTGATTTTTAGAAAACTCTTATGTCCATATTTTTCAATCTATTGAATATCACATGTGGATGCTTGTTAAGGATGGAAACTCACCACTAACTCGTGAAATTAATGGCATAAAAAATGAACTTCCTTTCACTGAATAAACATTTGATAATAGGGATTTAGCACAACATAATGCAAAATATTTAAATTATTATTTTTTTTGTGTTCTAAAATTGGAGGATTATTTGCATGTCTCAACTTGTACCCCGGGTAAAGAAATATGGGATAGATTGTGTATTACTTATACATGGACAAATGTAGTTAAGCAATCTAGGATGAATATATTTCTGGATGACTACAAACGTTTTTGTATGAAACCTAGTGAATTCATATCTGACATGTTTTCTTGGTTTACTCAAAAAGTTACCTCACTTCAAGCCTTAGGAAGAGAGCTAACTAACCATGAAAAAGTTAACTTAATTTTCAGATGCTTGCCTTCTTCCTTTGATTCTAAGATTATTTTAATAACTGAATCAATAGATTTGAATACTTATTATTAATAACTTACATGGGTCACTCATTGCTTACGAGCAAGGAGTGAATAAAAGACAACTTGATGCAGGTGAAAAAAAGAAGGAGAAAATTATGGTGCTAAAATCTAACGATACAAATATAAATTCTTTCGATTCTGAAAGTGACGATGTTGCCTTAATTACTAAGAAATTCAAAATGTTCCTAATTTTTTTTGAAGAAATGCAACAAATTGCATTAAAGAAGAAAAGTAAAAAGAGTAATTACAAGCTAAAGACTATCGACTCCTCCTTTAATAAAGACACAAATAAAGGGGGAATCTTGGAGGAACTAATATCATCCCAAATAAAAGATCTAATAAGGGCATAGTTAGCACATAAGTCTGCTAACTTATTACCACTTCTATTAATACTATTAAAAATAACCTGATAAAGCTTATTAGATCCATGAATACTATCAAAGAATGATGTACCTTTTGATTTCTCATGTTGAAGGAACTTGATAATATTATCATTGTCCCTCTCTATAAGAATCCCCTTGTACTTGAACATCCAATCCTTAATGACTTTCTTGAAAGCATGAGTAGCCAATAACTCCAAATATGAGATATCCCAATGAATTCCGGTCATACCAAATGCTAAGAGAAATTTGCCTTTACAATCCCGAAATACACCTCCTATTCCAGCTTTGTATGATGGAAGTAAGGAGGCATCTATGTT
>NW_021319222.1:0-3425 GCF_001605985.2 Dendrobium catenatum
TTTTTTTCAAATGGTTCATTAAATAACATCAAGATTCCTATTAAATTTCTTCTTCAATTTCAAAGTATTAGTGGCTTGACCATTAACAATGAGAAGAGTTGTTTTATTGTTGCTAATTATGTGAATATAGTAGAATAAATGCTATCCAATGCAATTGTATTTTATTCCCAAATTACTTCCTATTAAGTATTTGGGGACCCCTCTATTCAAAGGTAAGAAGAGGTCTCATTTATTTGAGGATTTTTTTTTTTTACTTCAATTAAAAAAAACTTTCTACCTGATCATTTAATTTTCTTTCTTTTGGTGGTAGGCCTGTTTTGATTAAAAGTATTTTGAGTTCATTACCTATTTACATTTTTCATATTGTGTGATCTATGTCTATTATTTGCCTTAGTAAGGAGAGACTTTTTAATAAGTTGTTTGGGGATCTAAAAATAATAGCGTGTTCATCTATTAGTAAGGAGTCCACTTAGAAGAATATGTCTGGTCCTTTTGATGAAGGTGGCTGGGTGTAAAAATCTTGTTGACATGGCATAGACTTTCTCTCATAAATTGTGATTTTCATTTAAATCCAAGAAAAGTTTGTGGGCTAAGTTCATGTCACAAAAATACTACCAAAATAATCATCCGCTTTCATGCAATTATAAAGTCTCTCATTCCATGGCATGGAAAAGGCTTTACTCTATTAAATGGGAAGTTTAACAATACATTCAATGGGGTGTGGGCCAATGTAACGTCTTTTTTGGCAAGATAATTGGATTTGGCTCAATTCTATTGATAATTTGTTAAATTTTCATATTATTGCATCTATTAAGGTTAATAACTTCATTGAGAATAATAGTTGGAATGATAGCAAATTATTAGAGCTAATTCTTGATAATTTAGTTGATATGATTATGCAGATTCCTTTACAAATGAATAGTGAGGATCTGATTTTGTTTAAGTTGTCTACTTTTGGTAACTTTGTTCTCAAGAATGTATGGAATACTATTAAAAATATTAGTCCTAAATTCGATTTTGTTGTCTACTGCTATTTGGCATACAAATATTCTCATTTTTTATTTTATTTTAGTATGGTGGGTGCTTCATAATTAACCTGCTATCTATTATTGTTATTTTATTAAAAATTTATTTTAATATCCCCTCAAAACCTCAAAATTTCAATGTTGTTACAATATAGAAACAATAAATCATGTTTTTTGTGAATGGTGCCATTGCTATTAAAGTTTGGAGATATTTCTATGACATGTTCAACAAGGATAACTTTAGTTGTAATAATTATGTTAGCTCTATTTTACTTTCTTGGTTTTCCCCTATCAAAGGCCATATTGAAAATCTAATTCATATCCTTATCAGGTGGTACCTTCTGATGGAGAGGAATGATTCTAAGCATAGAGAGATTAAGATGAATTTTAGGCGTATAATTTCCAAAGTAAAAGACAAATTTCTAAAACTTTTGTTTGTTAATCTTATCAATGTCAGCAATTTTCAAAATTTTTTTATTGCTCATTATTTTGGTATTGAATTTGCACCTCAATTGGATGAGAAGTTAGAAAGGATTATGAGGTGGATTAAGCCTTCCTTCCCTTACTGTAAAATTAATATTGATGGCTCTATTAATTCCCTAAGTGGTGGTGGTGGTGGGATTATCAGATATCACTTAAGCAATATTATTTCAACTTTTGGGGATCCCTTTATCCATTGTAATGCTATTACTACTGAGCTTAAGGCTTTTGCTTTTGGCCTCAATCTATGTTATACTTTGGGTATTTATGATGACTGGTTGGAGGTGGATGCAATGTTGTTACTTCATATTATTAATGGTTCTAATGTTAGTAACTCTGAGAATTTTTACATCATCAAAGAGATCAAAATGTCCCTGAATAAGTTTAATTATTCTCTAACCCATATCTATTATGAGATAAACTCTTATGCTGACTGGCTTGAAAATTTTGGTTTTCAATTAAACTCTTTATAGGTGTTATCTGAGTTGGATTTACCTCTTATTTTGAGAGGAATTGTTCATTTGGACAAAGCAGGTTTGTGGTATATAAGAATTTAAGGTTGGGTTGTTGTCTTTGCTGTTGTTTTGGTTTGTTGTGTTTTTATTTTTTTTTGGATTTGATGTATGTTGTGTTGTCCATTACTCCTGAGTGGGTGTTTTAGCTTTCTTGTGGGTTGATGTTTTTTGCTGTTCGTTCTGTTTGTTGCTTTTGGCTGGTGGATTTTGCCTAGTGCTGATCAACAGCTAACAACCTTCCATTTTATTATTTGGGTGTTATGGTCTGTGAGGTTTTTTCCCTTCTCTCAAATTTTGTTGGTTGTGTCCTGCTCTTTCTCTGGTTTTGGGTGGCTGCCTTTGTGATCACCTTGGGCTTGCCTATCTCTTGAGGATTTGGATGGTTGTTGCCACCTTACTTATGTTATGATTCTGCTCTTAGGGTTGTACTAAGAGGTTCAGTAGTGTGGCAATAAGAGATAGAGAGAAATCAGGTGGAAGAGGTATCATTAGCATGGGGACACAAGGCAGTTTCTAGGAGTTGAGAAGCAAAAAGTAGGGTAGAAGGAAGTGAGAGTAAAAAATTACCTAAATATTGGATAGACAGTGGTGGCCATAGGAATGATTAGCAAGAAGGAAGAAGAGGACAGGTGAAGAATGAAAAGGAGAGTGAAAGCTAGAATAGTCAATTTATTACAAGGTTTTGATCGACTATGACTATGTGTCTTATATCTTAAGACAAAATAGTAATCCAATAGTGGCATAACATTACAAACATTGTATCTTAGACAATGTAAGCTCCTAATCCTATCTGATAAAGTTTTTAATTATTATTCCTCATGTTAACTCTATATTAGAGGCATTTTAGCTATGGTCATGAACTTCTATTAAGAATAGTTCATAAATGTTACATAAAATATGTATTTTCTCTATTGTTAATAAACCTATAATTCAATCTATCCCATATATCTATATGGAGTACTACTAATATTTGTTTTCACATCATATGGACATAAGTATTTATGTAAATTCCCCTATATTATTTCATACTATATAACTACATATTTTTATACTCCATACTAATCATTTTTTTTTTCATGTTCTATGAAGAATAAATATTATTTATTTAATAATATTTTGTTAAGCTTTGATATACAACTAGTAGTATCTAATCACTATAGGAGTTGGTTGCATTTTGAATACGTTCAGCCTGTAAATGAGTCACAATTTAACAAATAACCTGCAATTACAAAACTTCTATCAACAAATTTTAAACTAGCTTAAAATTTACACTAACATGTCTTTTTTTTTGGTTCATTCACTATGAGGATGGACATCATAATTTTATTTTATTTTCTGGTTCTTTCAGTTAGGAATACCCAACATAAGTGTATTATTTCTAGTTCCTTCAATTAGGAATTCATTT
>NW_021319222.1:3525-9239 GCF_001605985.2 Dendrobium catenatum
ATAATATATAGTCATATGCCATTGCTAATTCAGGAACATTCTATCAAACATGTGTTGTTTATGCTTAATATATCATCTGAAAATTTATTTGATCGGACACGAATCTTAAGATAATATTCAAGTTGGAAACTTCTAATATTACAATTAGGATCATTTGAACTTTGATTTTAAAGCTTATAGTCGAACTGAATGTCTCGATGAGAAGAACTATTGACAATATAGGTGATCCGATCCTACTCCAAATAAGTTTAAATCAAATACTTGAAGTGGTGTGATACCTGCAAGAAACAAATTAAGCAGAACAGGGAATATGAAAACAGAGAATAAGAGAAGTGAGATCTCTGAAGAGAAACAGATTAAAAGGTTAGGAAAGGAAGAAGGAACAGGAGACGGGATTCAGAAGAAAGAGGAGAATACTCGTTTGAGTCTATTTTGTGTAATCGAAAAACTAACTTGCCCTCTCCAGGCTGCACATAAGTAAACTAATAGAGAAAAAGCTGACTAGGCAAAAAGCGAAAAGTGCACTGCCAAAAGCTGTAAATAACGGAAAGGTGGAAGTGGCTGCAGCGATCGTGAGAGGGAATGATGGCTTCGTTTCTAGACGAGGAGCAGTCACCACATCAGATCTCCCCTTCTGTAGGAGATTCCTCGCCTGAGGAATTAAATTGAACTATGCCTGTGTCTGCTGCTTTGTAGGCTATAATGTCTGTGACATTAAAGGTGGCTGGAGTGAGAAATCCTGGTGGTAGTTCGACGACGTACGCGTTGTTGTTGATACGCCGCAGAATGGGTATTGGTCCTATACGTCGTGGACTTAATTTTGAGTAGGTTCCCGGTTGAAATCTCTCTTTGCGTAGACGGACCATAACCAAGTCTCCTGGTTCGAAAACTTGTTCCCTCCTGTGTTTGTCGGCGCGTTCTTTGTAATCGGCATTGGACGCTGACAGCTTGTTCCTCACATCTTCTAGCATTTTGGTATAACGTTCGGTTGTTTCAGCAGCCGACTTGCTCCTGCATTTGGGTAAAATAGCAACATCCACAATATGATTAGGGAGTTTAGTATATACAATGCTAAAGGGACATTGGCCAGTCGATCGGTTACTCATCGAGTTATAGGCAAATTCAGCCTGCCCCAAGTAGTCGTCCCATTGTTTGGGATGTTCGTGGGCTATACACCGTAGCATGCTTCCCAACGAACGGTTGACGACTTCCGTTTGTCCGTCAGTTTGCGGGTGATAAGCTGAGCTCAATTTGATTTCTGTTCGCAGCCGCTTCCAAAGCTCCCGCCAAAAGTGGCTGATGAATTTTACATCTCTGTCGGATGTAATACTACGGGGCAGCCCGTGAAGACGGACGATTTCCTTGAAGAAAAGGATGGCGACATTCAGGGCATCGTAAGTCTTCTTACAAGCTAGAAAATGTGCCATTTTAGAGAATCTGTCGACGACAACCATGATTGAGTCAGCTCCCCTTTTGGTTCTTGGCAATCCCAATATAAAATCCATGCTCAAATCTTCCCAAATGGAATTTGGTACCGGTAATGGTAGGTACAACCCAGTGTTTTGAGCATTGCCCTTATACAATTGGCATATCGGACAGCGTTCCACAAACCTGATTACATCGCGACGAAGGTGCGGCCAATAGAACCGACTTTGCAATTGTTCCAATGTCTTGGTTCTTCCAGCGTGAGCAGCTAGTCCGCCACTATGGACCTCTTTAATCAAGTGTTCCCGCCACGACGACTGAGGAATGCAGAGGAGGTTTCCTTTAAACAAGTAATTGTGTCGTATCGAAAAGTCTTGACTAGCTGATGCAGTCTCCTGCGTCAATGTGGTCCAGATGCTTGAGAAGTCATCGTCGGATGCATATAACTCCGTGAGAAAATGAAGACCTTGTTGGTCCACTTGAAGTTTAGCGATTAATGCAGATCGCCGACTGAGAGCATCGGCAATGCGGTTGTGCGTACCAGCCTTGTGTTTCAAAACAAAGCTAAAACGTTGTAGAAATGTCACCCATCTGGCGTGCATTCGATTGATTGTTTTCTGGCTGTTGATAAATTGCAATGCACGGTTGTCGCTGCTTAGTACAAAATCTTGATGTATTAGGTAGTGTTCCCACTGTTTTAAAGCTCTAACCACAGCGTACAATTCTTGCTCGTAGGCGGACCACTTCTGTCTGGTGGGGCTGAGTTTTTCACTGAAAAATTCGACTGGCCTTTCTTCTTGAGATAATACCGCACCGACCCCGATAGCTGAAGCATCAGTATCAACGCTGAAGGGTTTATGAAAATCAGGAATTACTAGTACTGGAGCAGTGGTCAAGGCCGCCTTGATGTTGTCGAAGCTAGTTTGTTGTTCCTGATTCCACTGTAATGTTTTACTCTTGAGACAGTCTGTGAGCGGCGCGACCAATATGCTAAATCCCCGAACAAAACGGCGATAAAAATTTGATAAACCAATGAAGCTCCGCACGTCTGAAATGGATTTGGGGGTTGGCCAGCTGGTAATCGCGGAGATCTTTTGGGGATCCGTTTGAATGCCTTTGCCGGATACAATGAAACCGAGGAAATGGACAGAGGTAGTAGCAAACTCACATTTAGAAAAATTTAGATATAACTGATTGGCCCTTAAGATGTCAAAGATTGTCTGAAGATGATTCAGGTGCTCTTCGATGGAGGAACTGTAGACGAGGATGTCGTCGAAGTAGACGACACAACATCTCCCTAGAGCCGGTTTCAAGACTTCATTCATAAGTCTCATAAATGTGGCGGGGGCGTTGCATAGGCCGAATGGAATTACACGCCATTCATATAACCCATCACGAGTCTTAAACGCTGTCTTCCACTCGTCTCCGGGACGGACCCGAATCTGATGGTAGCCACTTCTCAAATCCAGCTTCGAAAAAACTACAGCTCCCGCGAGTTTGTCCAGCATATCTTCGAGGCGGGGCACCGGAAATCTGTATTTTATAGTGATTTTGTTGATCGCCCGGCTGTCGACGCACATTCGCCAACTCCCGTCCTTCTTCGGCACCAATAAGGCGGGTACTGCGCACGGGCTCAGGCTTGGTTGTATCAGATTCTTCTGCAATAACTCCTCTACAATTCTCTGGAGTTCCTCATGTTCTTGCGGACTCATCCGGTAATGGGGCAGGTTCGGAAGGGTAGCTCCCGGATGCAATTCAATCTGATGTTGTAAGTTGCGGAGGGGGGGAAGAGCGTTTGGTAATTCTTCCGGCCAGATGTCCTGATATTGTTGTAACAATTCCTGTATCGCCGTAGGGAGTAAGTCGAGCTTGCTATGTGAGCTCTTCACGGACACGATCAAGGCCAACATGTGGTTTTCTTCCTTCCATGATTCAATGAGGCTGGGGCCCGACACCATATGCATTGCTGTTTTGCCCAGCAGTTTCTGACTATTATCCGCAGGGGTATGCGGCAGCAGTCTAATTTTACGGTCCTTCCAGTCGAACGAGTAGGTGTTGAGGCGCCCATCGTACATAGCGCCGGCATCGAATTGCCATGGCCGCCCGAGTATGATATGACATACGTCCATTTCGAGGACATCGCAGAGAACTTCACACATGTAATTTTTTCCAATTGTGAATGTTACACGGCACATTTCGGACACGAGTATGTCCACCCCCTTCTTCACCCAGCTTATTTTGTATGGTTGCGGATTCCTGGTCGTTTTCAACTGGAGCTTTTGCACCACCGAACGGGCAATGATGTTTTCGGTGCAACCACTGTCGATAAGCATGTCACAAACCTTGCCGTTGATTGTGCATCGCGTCCGAAAAATGGCGTGTCGCTGAGTGTTATTGGTTTGCCGTGGAGCCAGCAGTAGCTTCTCCAGAATACATACTAGTTGCTCTCCGTCATCAGCCTGAAGATCTTCAAAATCTTGTTCATTGACATCTTCTCCAAAATGTTGTTCATCTTCGGGTTCGCCCTCTGCTAAGTGTAACTGTTGCCGATTCGGACAGTCATTTGACTTATGTCCCGGTTGAAAACACCGGTAACATTTGATTGTAGTTGGTTTAGCATAAGGATTGGCATCCTTAACTGGAAATTTTGCCCGAAAAGGGGATGCAGCTTTTGGTTCAGGACCAAGAATACCTGCTCCACCCAATGGTGCTGCCGTCTGTTTGTTGCCGCTGTGGGTCAGTGGTTTGCTTGTTTCTCCAGTCTGCTCACTATGATACCGGTTGATAGTGCGATTCCTTGGGTGACGGCTAAGTTGTAACTCGGCTTTGAGAGCGTAATTTACCGCCTGCGACAGCTTCCAGACCGAATTAAGTTCCAGCTTCTCCTGGATCGCTTCTCGTAGTCCGCCTATATATCGCGCGACGAGTTGGTTTTCGGATTCATTCAGATTGTTGCGGGCACTCAATCTGTAGAACTCTTCTGTATATATACTCGTTCACTGTTTTCCCCCCTTGTGAGCAATGCTGATATTGAACATACAACATTTGTTCGTAATCGACTGGCAAGAAGTGTCCGCGGAGCAGTCGCTTCATTCGGTACCAGCTGGTTACGGCACCCTTTCCCTCTCTTCGCCGGGATTGTATCAGTTGCATCCACCACGCTCCGGCTCCCCCTTTCAAGCGACAAGCAACATACTTAACTTGTTTTCGGGAGCTATTTCCATATAATCAAAGAAAGCCTCCACTGCTCTTTCCCAATCCAGATATTCCTCAATGTTAAGACGGCCTTCAAAAAAAGGAATATCGAGCTTGATACGAAACTCCCCTTGCTGTCGGCGAGGAACGGGATATCTTCGTGGTTCATAATACATCTGCCGTTCGTCGTCGTCTGATTCGGACGCATCTTGGTTTTGAAACTCGGCTTCGTTCTCGGAATCAGAGGTGACATGTGTGACCGTCGTTTGTCGCCGAAGGCGAGGCTGCTGGTGAGCTGCGGTATGAATCGGTGTCACGAGTCGAGCGCCTGTGGTTAACGGCCTGTTGGTTCGTATGGAGCGGAGCTCTGTTCGCACCTCCGTAGAGAACCGCGCGAGCTCATTAGTGAGCGCCTCTATTTGGCGCGTAATGTTCATCTGAGCATTCCACAATGCGTCTAAGCTCCGATCGCCTTCCACGGTTGGTCGCTTGCTGCCTTCCGCCATTGTGACTCAGCGACTGGCTCTGATACCAATTTGGTGTGATACCTGCAAGAAACAAATTAAGCAGAACAGGGAATAGGAAAACAGAGAATAAGAGAAGTGAGATCTCTGAAGAGAAACAGATTAAAAGGTTAGGAAAGGAAGAAGGAACAGGAGACGGGATTCAGAAGAAGAGGAGAATACTCGTTTGAGTCTATTTTGTGTAATCGAAAAACTAACTTGCCCTCTCCAGGCTGCACATAAGTAAACTAATAGAGAAAAAGCTGACTAGGCAAAAAGCGAAAAGTGCACTGCCAAAAGCTGTAAATAACGGAAAGGTGGAAGTGGCTGCAGCGATCGTGAGAGGGAATGATGGCTTCGTTTCTAGACGAGGAGCAGTCACCACATCACTAGCTGCTGCGAGTTCATTGAAGATTTTTTAGTTTGGAAGTTCTTCTGGTTCATGCATCTGCTGTTTGGAGTTGGTGTTTGAGGGTTTTTTCTGTCTTTATAGTGTTGTTTTTGGAGGTCTTTCATGCTCATGTTGTCGTAAAGATTATTTTTTTTCTTTGTGATTTTTTTTTCTTACAATTTTAAGTTCTCGGTGTGCCA
>NW_021319222.1:9339-21184 GCF_001605985.2 Dendrobium catenatum
TGAACGTTGACGGAAGGCGCTGACGTTACTCTCGGAACATGATTAGATGGGTTTATCGCAGAAATTAAGCAATGATTATTTTAATGACTAATAAGACTTTACAATTTTATTTTTAAGATAATGAACACTATAGTGAGATATTGTAGGGCTGTTAAAAAAAGGTTTGGTTAACCTTCCAACCCGATTCGCTTTTTTTCGCAAATGAGTTATTTTTAGATCACAAATCCGATCCAACTTCGGGTCTAAAGATCAACTCGAACCCAAACCAATTTCGGGTTTAGATCACTCAAACTCACCCAGCTTCCTTTATGTTTTACTAAATATTTTATTTCATATCAATTAATAGAACTAAATCGAATTAAGATATATTCATGTTAATGCAATTTAAATAAATTCAAGCATAATTCAATTTGACAACATGTTATTACTTTAGAAATATCATTTACTTATTTCTATGACAAATTTAATCTAAACCTCCTAAATCATTAAAACGGGGCCAAATCATGTTGTATGCTTCAAGGGTTTTTGGTGGGTCAAAATCCGAGACTCACCCAATTTTAAAAACGGCAAGATATTCTAACCTCGAACTTGCATTCAGAAGTTCGGTCCTGAGTTCCTTACCAGAATTAAGTCATCCAAATTTTTTTGTTCAGGTTGTTGGCATTTTCGAGAGTCGTGTCAAATATTAAACACGCCTAAATTAACTCTGAATTAATTATTAAATATTAATTATATCTTCAAAATAAATTTAATAAAAATTTGAATTAATAAAAACAAAACTCTGGATGAAAATAATTATAATATATACATATTATGCTCTTAGCTATCTTTAGGATTTGGTTTAAATTATAAATGTAATACGAGGAAATAAAAGTATTTTGATAAATTTTTTTGCAAATATGTTGAATAACTTGAAATCTCTTTCTGTTGCGTACACAAAAAAAAAATTCTGATTGAAATAAGTTATATGATCACAAATATAGTAAATTTTTAGATTAATTTAAACATTCATAACATTAAATATTGATTGTATATTTCATATATATCCAAAAATTATTATTTTATTTGCATGACCAACTCAAAATACTAATAGAGATGTAATAAAGTTGTGTACAGCACAGTAGACACACTTTATATTATTACCTTTAATTTGACATTTAACCGGCCAAACATTAACTATTACATACTACCACCACAATAGAACAAATTTGGGTGCATGAATGAAATATTAAAGTTTATAGATTATATGTGATATAATGAATTTATGATATAATTTGATATAAATTATATATGTTGGAGCTAGGCATGTATATTTAATATTCTAAGTATTAGATAATGTAAATAACATAAAATAAAGTGGATGTATGTAAAGTTTCCCTAATAGAAAAATGCCTCCTACTACCTCCTGTCATATCGCTTATTGTCTGTAACCCTCACACCTCCGTCGTCGGTCAACTTTCCTTACAAATTCTACCCTTTATTGTTGGTCCTCATAACCCTTTACATGCTCCTCAATCCCCTCAGCCACTGTCACTCACCCACCGGGTGGCAAACTAATATGTGTCTCCCTAAATTCCTCAATCACTCATGATTCCTAATTACTTCGAGCCTTCAATATTAGCTGTAATCACATGCAGTTGCCCTCAAAATTAATTAAATTAAATTAAAAAGGTTAATTAATAAATGTAGCCCACTCAGAAAAACGTACCTTAATGTCTATATCTAGAAAGAGAAATAAAAGGCCAGATCTTTAGGATCAACAAAGATGCACGTGAAAAGGGATGTCTTTTATTTTTTTTTGTTGTAAGACGGAAGTGATTTCTTTAGTGCCAGTGAAAATTCCGAATCGCTATAGCATGCCAACCACACACCAAATTAACGGTACGCCAACACTTAAAGGCTTTCATTGCTGTGCTAAGAGATTCGAACCAGGGACTAGGACTTTGCCCAGCGTGCTCTTCACCGACCCGAAGCATTTGATTTGCATCTTCCAATGTATATACTGATATACTGAAAGTCTGTAACATTTTCAAAAAATATATATAAATTAATAAAACTTTATAAATTGCCACAATTTCAGTCTATAATAATGTAATAACAATTTTGATTGGAGTTACCATTTTATTATTTTATTAAAATAATTGAAATGTTATTTATACTGGTTGGAATTTTGCTCGCACCCTTGCATCCACTGGTTTGGCAAGCCCATCTAGGGATATACTTAATTTTCTCATATAAAAATTCTTACATATTATTAATTTAAAATATAAAAAAAATGTAATGATCAATTTAATTATATTCTATTATAAGATGCAACATTTTCTTAATGCCCACTTACTTCCGGCTAAAGATTGTACCTCTAAAAAAAAGGAAAATCTAATGTCACCATTCTGCTTATTTCACGAATTGACATGACCCACTAAATATATATTCTACATTAAAAAAATGAATTTCATTAATCAGTATTGATATAATATAGGCTAGAGGTGTAAAAATGGATAAACATGTTAGGATTTAAATTTGACCTGAATCTAATTAACTCGAATCCGACACGTTTAATAAAATGATAAACAATATGAACTCAAATCCTACCCGCTATTATATATAATTTTTTTAACAATCAATTATAATTGATTAATAAAAAATAAGATAGTCATACAAATAAATTAAAAAAATTAAGAAAAAATAATTTAAACAACTTATTTGAAGAAAAATTACAGTGGAGGTCACCCCAAACCTTAACCTTGCTAACAAATAGGATAGAATTTTGGACTCAAATTTGACCCATTTATTAAACCGCATAACCTTAAATTTGAATTTTTTTTTAGGAATTGGATAATTTTCTAACACCCCTAAATTATAAACCTCGATTACAAACCATCCTACAATCCGCCCATCTCCTCTCCACTGCCCCGCGACACCGCCGTCGCCAGCGAGGAATCGGCCGCCTCCGCCGCCGCCGAGCTTTGCGGTCCGGTCGAAATTTGATCGGGAAAAGGGAAATTGAGTTTAGCCCGTGCGCCGCGGAACTCGATTGCCGCGTTATCGTAAGCACGCGCCGCCTCCTCGGCGGTTTCGAACGTCCCCAACCACTTGCGAACAGCTCGCCGCGGATCGTGAATCTCCGCCGCCCATTTACCCCACGGCCTTTGTCGCACACCGCGATACTGATTCTTCTTCTTCCGACGGCGGATCCGTCGTCGGATTCCGCTTCCCTCGGCATTGTCGGCAGGTGATGATTCGAAGAAATGGCAGCCGAGGCAACCGTCGCTGCCGATTCCGCAGACTTGGCAGCGAGGAAGGTCGGCGGCGAGGGGGAAGTAGATTGCAGGGGCGGTCTCTTGGGGTTCGCCGGAGAGGACGTGGACGAGGGCGGCGACGATGATGGTGTTTTCTTGATCGTGGGAGAGGCGGCGGGAGTTGATCGAAGGAAGTGGAGTGCTTTCCATAGGAGAGAGGGAAGCGGGGAAGTGAAGTTGGGAGTTATCGAAGTTGAGTTGCTGATTGAACGCCATTGTTTGGAAGAATCGTCAGCAGAAAGTTCGAAAGTTGGGGGAAATGGAGTGGAGCTTTGGGTTTTATATGTTTGGGCGTGGAAGTGTTTGAGTGGTTGAAAGCTGGAACGCGGGGATTTTGGATTTTCTTCAGCAGATATTTTAATTGTCGGATATATGTTACGTTCGTTACGTGCGAGGAAATGAAAGGCTGCGGATTGATGATTGAGGATGACACGTGTTACGATATATATATTTTTAAGACATTTAGGTCATTTAAGGTAAACTCAGACACACAACGCATACACAAAGACTCAAACCCAAGACTTCTTAGTTGGAAGTATAAGCTCTCAACCAACAAGCCAAGGTGAGGTGTGTGAGAGATTATTAGGTGCGGAGTGCAGACGGGGAGAACCGTCCGCACACTAGTATAAAATCCAGCTAAGTACCATTCGGTACCGCTGAGTACCACTAGGTACCGCTTGGTACCCTGTGTCTGTGCAGACGGTGCTCTCCCCGTCTGCACTCTGCACCTAATAATTTTTCGAGTTGTGTACGTGTGACGAGATGACATGAACAGTTTGGTTAGTGAGCACGCAATTGGCACACCGAGAACTTAAAATTGTAAGAAAAAAAAAATCACAAAGAAAATAAATAATCTTTACGACGACATGAGCATGAAAGACCTCCAAAAACAACAGTATAACCCACTATAAAGACAGAAAAAACCCTCAAACACCAACTCCAAACAGCAGATGCATGAACCAGAAGAACTTCCAATCTAAAAAATCTTCAATGAACTCGCAGCAGCTAGCCGGCCAACCAACCGAAAACTATTTAAAGAAAACTCCGGCCGCTTATCTGCCACATCCTGAAAAGTCCAGAACCAGGAAGAAAACAACCAGCTTGGTTCACCCAAAACTGCAATCTAAACCTCCTACACATAAAAAAGAAACCAACAAACAGAACCCAAGGCAATGAAAGAAGCAGTAAAGCCCCTAAAAACAAGGACTCAGGTACAGGAAAAACCTTCATATATCCAATAAGAGAACTTAAAAATTTCTTTGGTTACTAGACCCAACCATCCAGAATAAACTAGTTGCTGATCTAGTAATCAAAAAATAAGAAAAAAATTAGAAGGTGCCCAACATCATAGTCCAAAAAAAAAAAAAAACAAGCCACCTTATACAATAAAATGATAAATTTTGGGGAAGGAAACCTAGTTAAAAACTTTTGCTTAACCGCAAACCTAGTAAACATACAAATAGAATCATGACTGCAGATTTTGTTTTCCATATTTATGCAATTTCTTTCTTTTCAAACAAAATAAAGAGTGCATCAAGTATTGAGAGCTTCCTTCAAGAATAGGAAGAGGAAGAAGAAAGGACCGAAACAGGGAGAAAGAGGAAAAAGCAAATTGTATTATTCATGTTGCAGTTTGTATTACAACAATGTTTATATATGTATTCGAATGGCAGATAAAGTAAATATTACAATGTCAATATGCTAAGTAGTGCTAATATCCTCCCGCAAATTAAGCATTCGAAGGTCGAATGTTTAATTTGGTTCGTAGTTCGTTGAAGCGAGTGATGGAAAAAGGTTTAGTCAGAATGTCTGCGATTTGATCGGTGGAGGAAATGTGACTGAGCCGAACGGTGTTGGAGTTGATGTGTTGACGTATGAAGTGATAGTCGATCTCGATGTGTTTCGTCCTTGCGTGAAACACTGGGTTCTTAGCTATGGCGATTGCCGAGGTGTTGTCGTAATGAATTATGGTCGGATTTTGTTGCGGTATCTGAAGTTCCTCGGCTAGTCTACGAAGCCAAATTACATCGGAAAGGGCGGAAGACAAGGATCGGTATTCCGCTTCGGTGGAAGATTTGGCCACGATTGCTTGCTTCTTGACCGTCCAAGAGATGAGATTTGGACCTAAGAATGTGCAAAAACCCGAGATTGACTTCTTGTCGGATGCGTCTGATGCCCAGTCGGCGTCTGTGTAGGTCTCCAGCTCTAGAGGACCGGTTTTAATGGGAAGCCCGTAGGTGAGTGTGCCTTTGATATAGCGTAATATACGCTTGAGGGTCTTGAAGTCTTGATCCGTCGGATCCTGCATGTGCTGGCATACCGTGTTGGTGGCGAATGCGATGTCGGGTCTCGTAATGGAGAGGTACTGTAAGGACCCGGCTAGCTTGCGGTAGAGTGTTGGGTCATGAAATGGAGCCGTTGCTGGTTGTGCAGTCTTGGAATTGGTTGCAAGCGGTGTAGGAGCCGGCTTACAGTCGGCATAGCCTGCATCATGAAGGATTTTCGAAGCATAGTGTTCTTGAGTGAGAAAATAGCCGGTTGATGATCGAATTACCTGGATTCACAAGAAGAGAGAAATATGTCCCAACTTTTTGAGCGCGAATTGATCTTGAAGTTGACCGAGAATGTGGTTGATCGTGAAACTGTCGTTGCCTGTGACAAGGAAATCATCAACATAAATGAGAAAATAAATCTGAATGTGGTTTTTATGAAAAATTAGAAGAGAGTGATCGGAACGGCTGAACCCGAAGCCTTGATGTTGGAGAAACGTTGTGAGCTTGTTGAACCATTGACGAGGTGCTTGCTTGAGACCGTAGATAGATTTGTGGAGTTTGCAAACTGATTCAGGTTGCTGTGGGTCGACAAAGCCAGGAGGTTGACGCATGTATATGTCTTCGTGTAGGTCTCCATGAAGGAAGGCGTTGGAGACGTCGAGCTGATGGATTGACCAGTTGCGATGGAGGGCGATGGCTAGTAGCATACGGATGGTCGGCATTTTGGCTACCGGACTAAATGTCTCCGTGTAGTTAATCCCGAATTGCTGGTTGTAGCCGAGAGCCACTAAGCGAGCTTTGTATCGATCAATCTCTCCATTTGGTAGTAATTTCGTTTTGAAAGTCCATTTGCAGCCAAGCATGGGCTTGTTGGGCGGTTTGGGTACTAAGGACCAGGTTTTCTGTTTGTTGAGAGCCGAGATTTCGGCCTGCATTGCAGTCCGCCAGTGATCAATTTTGGAGGCCTGGTTGTAAGTGTTCGGTGTGGTGGTGGTGGTGGGTTGAGTGAGAAGATTTAGAATTTGTTTGGGTTTGGTGATACCGGCTTTGAGCCTAGTTTGCATATGATGAGTGGGGTTGAATGGTTGTAGGAGGTTATGGTCACGAGTGGCTATGATTGGTGTGTGTGCAGAGGAGTGTTGAGCCGGGGAGGCGAGTATGGAGGGTTCATTATTTTGATTCGGGGATGTGGAAGCCGGGATGTAGTCAGGCTGAGATGTGGTTATGGGTAAGGTAGTTACAGGTGGGAGGAGAAGAGGAGTAGTGATAGGAATGGGTGCTTGTGAGTTCTCCGTGGACGGCGGGCTATGATCTTTGAAAGGGAATGTGTGTTCGTAGAACACCACGTGACGAGAGGTGTAAGTGCGTTGGTTCTTGATGTCGTAGCACCGGTAACCCTTATGGAGTGGTGAATAGCCGAGGAAAGCACACTCCGCTGATCTCGGAGAAAGTTTGTTTGATGAATACGGTTTGAGCCACGGGAAGCAGAGACATCCGAATGTCCGAAGGTGGGTGTAAGATGGTGGTGTGCCGTGTAAACGTTGCGACGGGATTTGGCTGTTGATGGCTTTGGAGGGAAGATGGTTTACCAGATAATGAGCCGTGGAGAGCGCGTCAGCCCAGAATTTGTGCGGAGTGCTGGATGCATGAAGAAGCGCTCGGGTAAGCTCTAAGAGGTGTCTGTGTTTGCGTTCTGCAAGTCCGTTTTGTTCGGGCGTGTGAGGGCACGATAGTTGCTGCTGAATGCCGTTGTCATGAAGAAATAGTTTGAAGATGGTACTAGTAAACTCGCCGCCGCCGTCCGATCTGAGAATTTTGGGCATTTGCTGGAATTTGTTTTTGATTAAGTTGCAGAAAGATTTAAACTTAGTGAATGCTTCCTGTTTAGTATGCATGAGGTAAAGCCACGAGTAGCGTGTGTGATCGTCAATGAATATGATGTAGTAGCGATACCCTTCAACAGATGGTAGTGGAGCCGGTCCCCACACGTCGGTGTGAACAAGATCAAATGGGTTAGCTGTCACAGTTTCATTTTTATTAAAGAATTGTTTGTGGCTCTTGGCCAAATTACAAGATGTGCAGGAAAAAGATTGCGGTACACAGGGTATTTCAGAGAAATGTTTAGCTATGGAGGAAATAACGCTAGAGCTTGGGTGTCCGAGACGCGCATGCCAGAGCTGAGCCGTCGGTGTGGAAGCAGTGAAGGCGGTGTGCGACGAGTTCGGAGACGGTTGAATTTGATAGAGACTGTTAAGTAGACGCCCATGAAGAAGCGGACGTTGGTCCTGTAGATCCTTAATAACAAAGCCGTTAGTGTCAAAGCAAATTGAAATAGAGTTATCTTTGGTTAGTTTTGATACCGAGAGAAGATTGTGCGTAAGATCGGGCACATGAAGGAGATTTCGTAGAAAGAGCTTACGAGAGTTGTCGGGAAGTGGTAGAAGGCCTTGCCTGGTGTTGTGTATTGGAATTGTTGAGCCGTTGGCGGTAGAGACCGAGTCTGAGCCGGAGTAAGCTGTAGGATAGAAAAGATTGTTCGCGTCCGGTGTGAGATGTGTTGAAGCTCCGGAATCAAGAACCCAGTCTTGATTTGGGATGGACGACGAATTGGCTAGAAGAGCTCGCGGTTGTCGAGTATCCGTGGGAGCATATTTGTAATTAGAGCGATGCCAGCAGTTGAGGGCAATGTGGCCGATCTTGCCACATATCTGACAGGTCGGGCGGGTGGTGGGAATTGTGTTGGAGGTGGATTGAGAGACGATTTGCGTAGTTGTCGGGTTGGACTGGTTCTTGTTCTTGAGGAAACGGCGAGATTGACGTCCGCGGGAAGAGTTATTTGAATTCGCGTACAGTACAGTTGGAGATGCTTGTTGAATGTCAATCAGCTGTTCTTGTTGAAGATGAATCTCTTCGTTGCAGAGTAGCGAGTAAAATGTATCCAAGTCGATCGGAAGTAGAGAATTACGGATGGTGGACTTGAATGAGTTGAACGTTGGGGGAAGACCGTTTTTATGTCTTCGGAGTATGTGTAACATAATGTCTTCGGAGTCAATCTTGGATCCGGAGGCGGAGATATTGTCCACGATAGTTTTTATACGCGTCAGGTATTGCTGGAGCGACTGATCTTTCATGGTGATCCGGTATAATTCGTTCTTGAGTTGCATTACCCGAGAACGACTAGTCGGCTGAAGTCATTTTTCAAGAACCGTCCAAGCCTCAGTGGTGGTGGTGGAGTTGATGATGTACGGTAAGATCGCCTGCGAGATGGTGGAGAAAAGAGCCGCAAGAATATTGCTGTCGATCAATCGCCATCGAGCATAGGCGTCTGTGGATGAGTTGGCGGGAGCTTGAATCGTTCCGGTGAGATAACCGGAGTAACCATTGGCTGCGAATTGCTGTTGAATTTGCATACGCCAGATCGGGTAGTTCTCCACGGTAAGGTGATGAGGAGCTAAGTTCTTGATGTTGGACACAAGAAACTTGAGCGGAGGAGGGATCGAAATGGAATCATTGGAATTTTCAGAATGTACCGTGGAGGAGGAGGGAGGGATTGAATTGGCTGAGGCTTGGTCTCCCATGCCAAGCTCTGATACCATGAGAGCTTCCTTCAAGAATAGGAAGAGGAAGAAGAAAGGACCGAAACAGGGAGAAAGAGGAAAAAGCAAATTGTATTATTCATGTTGCAGTTTGTATTACAACAATGTATATATATGTATTCGAATGGCAGATAAAGTAAATATTACAATGTCAATATGCTAAGTAGTGCTAATAAGTATAGAGAAGAAGTTCAGGAGTCAGCTAGTAGAACCTTGGTGTTTGTAGGTGGCTCGAAATAACTCTGAGCTTTAGGTGGTAATACAAAGAAACTTAGGGCTTCAAGCGGTGGTCCAACAGAGCTTAAGACGTTAGGTGGTGGTCCGGTAGAGCCTAGGGCGTCAGGCGGTGGTCTGGTGAGCTTAGGACGTCAGGTGGTGGTCTAACAGAGCTTAGGGCACCATGTGGTGGTTCGGCGGAGAACAGGGGGTCAAGTAGTGGTTCGGCAAAGCTGAGGATGTCAGGTGGTGGTTTGGCAGAGTTCAAGGCGTTAAGCGGTGATCCAGTGGAGCCCAGAACTTTAGGTGGTGGACCAGTGGAGCTCAGGGCATCAAGCGGCGGTCCAGCGGAGCTTAAGACATCAGGTGGTGGTCCGACGGAGCTTAGGGAGTCAAGCGGTGGTCCGGCAGAATTCAGAGCGTCAAAATATGATGTTGAATAAAATATTATATCCTTAATAAAATGATAGATCTTAACATATCATATGATTCTGATATAAATCTTAAAGAAAGATGCTCTAAAATAGTATTTTCTTTAAAGTTTAATTTTTTTTTATTTGAAATTATTACATGTCAGATTATTAATTCCATAGAAGAAGGGCTCCTGATTATCTAATAAAATTTCAATGGTTTCATTTATATGAGTTGAGTATTAAAAAGAAAGCCATTCTTCATAATTATAAAGATATTAATAAAATCTAATATGCATAAATGGTTAACAATATGTTATATAATTGTTGCGGGCTAGAATATACGCAGCGATAGAGTTAAAAAATTTTCATCTCAGCGTTATACGTATATCCAACACACATGCTGAAGATGAAAAACAACATGATTTTTAAGTGGAAATTCCTTGAAAGAAAAAAACCATGGGATCACACCTAGTTGAAAAAATTTACTACTGTTTGCTTATTTTACAAGAGGCTGACTCGTCCCTAAAATTTAGTACGATCATATTACAATAATCAACGCTCAGTTTGAAATTAAACTACAAACGGATATCGGATTGTCAAACGTAGTAGGCTATTAGATAGAAAACTTGCGTCATTTGGTTGTCAGACAGAGTTCTAGTGTCACCGGGAGGCCGGGCGGAACTCCGACGTTACATGGAGGTTGGGCGGAACTCCGACATAACTTGAAGGTTGGGCAGAACTCCGATATCACTTGGAGTTTGGGTGGAACTCAGGCGGTGGTCGAGGTGGAGTCTCTTCTTTCTCTTCTTTCTTCCTTGCTTAATTCCAACATCGGTTGGCTGCCGGGTGAAAGTCCGACGATGGTCGATGATGAACTTCTTTCTTCTCTTCTTCTCTTCTTGCTTGAGTCCCCTTCTTCCCTCCCTTTGGGGTCTATTAATATTTTTTCTTAGAATGGCAAGACTAGTAAATAGGAAAAAGATCAATGGTGAATTAGAAGTGATTTGAATGGATGGTCGATGCTAAATCCTTTGATTATATGTTATTTCTTAGACATTCGAATGTCTTAATGATATTAGAATTTGGCGATCTTGGGCTTGTTAGATTCGTCTTGTCGAGCCGCTCAATCAAATATAAGAACATCATATTTGAAAACTGTTTGATAATCCAAATTATGAATTAAACCTTCCAAATGTGCTTCATGTTTTTGATTTGGATTCATATGGGCTTGGATTGAGTTGAATTTGGTGTCGTTGTGTTCGTATTTATGAGACGTTCAGTTCGATTATGAGTTTGCTGAAATTGGAGTTCAGATGATCTCCAATATAATTTTTAAGGGGTATTTTTAAAGTTTTTAATCTTGATTTTGCTCCGAGATTCGTGCCCAAATATGATATTTTTTTTTTATGATATATCACTAATAATGTTAGGAACATCATTTAATAATATTAGGATTGTTGCGTCCACGAGTATTCACGGCGGTAGAGAAATATAAAGTTTAATGTCTTAGCATTGTACGAAAATCCGGCATGCATTCAGATAAGAGAGTGTGATTCGATTTTGAAGCTTCCGGCTTGATTTTGCCTTGAGATTCGTGCCCGATCAAGATAATTAACTGATAACATATCAAAAATCTTTCTCATAAAATATAAAAAGATGTATATAAAATACATATATTAACTTTAAACATTGTCTTGTTTATTTTAAAATAATAATAAGTATTTTTATATAAAAAAAGTATATATTAAATAAAAAACATAAAACAATAATTTGCTAAGCAGTTAGCACAAGCATCAAAGAAAATTCCATATTTGTCCTAACAAGTGCCAGCTCAGTGAAAGGAGTGTGGGCTGGAAAGCTGACCTATTTCAGTTTGTACCTGTTCAACACTATCTATGACCCGATGACCGTTTCTTCTACGTTAACTGCCCCTTCCGAGGCTGGCGTGACGAAATCGATGACGTCACTCTTTGAACCATTTGCTAGTTATAAAAAAAAAAAATTAAGTAAATTCCCAAAAAAAAAAAAAAAAAAAAAAAAAAAAAATT
>NW_021319222.1:23288-25362 GCF_001605985.2 Dendrobium catenatum
CCCCCCCCACTTTATTTTTTATTAGAAATAAATTTAATATAGTATATAATAATTATAAAAAATTATAATATTATTAACAATTTAAAAAGAAATTATTATTATCACAATAGTGATATAATTATTTTATAAAAATATTACAGTCGTTTAAGCCGATCTCTCATGTTTCGTTTAGGATAGCTTAAGTTTTTATGTTTTTAGTTTTCAAATTTCTTTTTGAACTAAAATTTTTAAAACTATTTAAAAAAAAAGGATTTTCTAAAGATAAAATTTGTGTAAAAGAAATTATTATTATCATAATAGTGATATAATTATTTTATAAAAATATTACAGTCGTTTAAGCCGATCTCTCATGTTTCGTTTAGGATAGCTTAAGTTTTTATGTTTTTAGTTTTCAAATTTCTTTTTGAACTAAAATTTTTAAAACTATTTAAAAAAAAAGGATTTTCTAAAGATAAAATTTGTGTAAAATTACTATATTTTAGATATACCACTTCTATGAAACTTCACTGATTTCTTAGAAGAACACTTGCAAACCTAGAGCTCAGGGTGGTCTTAATTAGGATCCCTTCCATCCAAGCTCTGTTTTATGGGCATAATTGTGCTCTTATTGGAAGAATTTATAATGAAATGCAATCATTGCAATTTTTTTCCCACTAAAGTTCATATATCTGCTATCTTAAAGGATCATGGGTAGGTTATTATGTGGCATTTATCCATGAGGGGAAATTTAGCTCTTATTAGGATTTTTTTATAGAGAGGGAGACTCTATTTTGTGGCACCAATTTGTGTGGCATAAGCATTATGCATTGCGCTTCTCATCTTACTGCTGGATGGCTTTTGTTGGTGGTCTTAAGGCAACCGATGAGGCATGCCCGTAGAGCTGTCTTGTCGCCTTTGCCATGCCTCTTTTGAGAGTGTTTCTCATCTATTTTTTGAATGTAATTTCTCATTTCATGTGAATTGTAACTTGATTCCAGGCATCAATCACCATTTGCTTAGACCAAACATCCTTCAGGTATTATAGCATATACAAGAACTGAACTCAACTGTTAAGAATGCAAGAAATCTTATTATCACATTACTTGTTGCTCTATTTATTTCCTGCGGTGTGAAATGAATGAGATGAAATTTGGAAATGCCATTGCCTATACAATTATCATATGGACTAAAATTAAAAAAAGCATATTTTGGAAAAGTTGCGAAATGGAAAAATGGCACAAAATTATTGGATCTATTATGAGTATTATGAAGCCACAATTTTTTTTGCGTTGATCGGATAGTTTTTTGGGCAAGGATGAACGCATTGCATTATCTTCTCCCCTTGGATGACAGTTCTTTGCAGCATTATCTTTCACGATGGCAATTTTTTGCAACCAGGGGAATGTGGGCTTCATGAATGCAACCCTATTTTCTGAGCCCCTCTTTTTTGAGACCTCAGCCTATCATTTCATTTTTTTTCTGGGTTTTTGTATTTTGGTGTAAAATTGTTTTACACATTTTGGCTGAGCTTTGGCTCAATTTCTTTTTGTTTTTGTTTTTGATACAAATTCATATGTTGTTTGTATCCTTACAATTTCACTCATGTAACTAATTTTTCTTAATGGAAATTAGGTTCTGTCCTTAATTTTTCCCAAAAGAAAATGATAAAAAATTATATTACAAAAAAATATTATTGTTTTCACTGATTATTTTTCTTACTGAAAAACAATGAGGAAGCCTCAAAGTCTCCAAGTCGGACAGGAAACTTGGAAATAATTTCTACAGGACCGTCGTTTTGTCTTCATTCTGAATATAGAAGTGAGGGCGAGCTAACTATTTTGTCTTCAATCTGAATATAGAAGTGAGGGCGAGCTAACTATAATAAAATATTTGTGAAGAATACATAAATAATACAAAAAATAATCGAGCTATGGTGTGAACATCGAATAGGTAAAATTTTATAATAAAGAAGCATATCCAAATGCAAAGTTCTGCAGGACAAAATTATTTAATAATATTTAATCATTTTCTATTTAGCACATGTTTCATGTGCCTAATGACAATTCATCATTAAAATCATGGGCCGAATCAGCCC
>NW_021319222.1:25372-112775 GCF_001605985.2 Dendrobium catenatum
TTCACTTAATGAGGAACCCATGGGATTAAGGAACACCATCTTAATTCCTCCTGGCAACCAGATCGACTCGACTACTGATAAGTTTATTCCTATCACAAAGAAAAAAATAAAAAAAACATCATACAAAGTTACTATATTATCCCGCCAAAATTCTCATTTAGATTAAAAATGGCCGATTGCATAAAATGATAAATTGGGCTCCATAATCCCCTACACTTTACACCTAAACTTGCCCGGTACCACAAAGATATTCGGACCTAACGATCAACGCTTGGCTGGCTCATTCGCTAACCAAAATTAGACGATATTCAGATACAAATAATATGGATATTCTACTCTACAATACTTAATCATATTACAAGACACAGAACATAATATATCGGTCAAGCAACGTTAACTACGCATTAAATACTCACGCATATGACAACAGATAATACCCAGCAATCAGCACAGTGCTCATGCGTTAAGAAGCCTATTAAGGTACATCAAAGGAACCACAAGATTTCGGACTTCCGATCTCCAGCTCTGATCTTACGCTTCGGACATTCTCCGACGTCGCCATTAGGACTGGGCTTACAGATCCTGTATCCCGAAAATACACATCTGGTTTTTGCACTTTTCTCGGCAAGTACCTTAATTTCTTGGAACCGTCAAGAAGGCAGCAAACGGTATCACGATCGTCCACCTGAATCTGAATACCAGGCCCTTGCTTCCGCCACCGCAGACACAATCTGGATAAAAGACTGCTTGAAGAATTCCGCATTCCCACCTCACCAGCCTTGTAGACGTCTTTGCGACCAAACACGTCCACGATAGCAATTGGCTAACATCCTGTCTTCTCACGCGCGCACCAGGCACAATTGAAATTGATCAACGATTTAATGCCGCTGATCAACATTCAAACAATACCATTCGGCTACTACCTATCAGCACGACAGATCAAATTGCCGAAATCCTAACTAAGCCCCTCTTTCGACGGCTCGGCATTCAAAAGATTTTAAGAATCCAAACTGACTATGGCTCTTTTCTAGATCATCAAATTTGCGGGGGAATGTTAGAAGAAATGTATATGATAACTCATAATTATCCCATAGGAAGTCGACAACGTGTACTAGCCGTGTATTTTTCTTATCTTCATGTATCTATTTAATCCCTTCTATTCTACTGTAACGTAAAGAATGATTTAATAATACAATTTACGTTTTCTCTGTTATGCTTGTTTTCTTGAACGCCTCTCTTGGGTTTCTTCTTAAACACCTAATTATTAGAATTGTTTTTAATTAGATTTATTACATGGTTCTTTTAATTGAGGGGGCCTTCCTCCTTGCCGGTTTGTTGGGTTCTCTGCTAAAATTATATCTTGTTGCCTTAAAAATACTAGCAAATACTTCATGCATGTCTATGCGGAACTATGATGACAAAGATAATATGCCGAAGCAATGTCTCTTTTCCGCCTTTGACGTCTTTCTAAGGCAATTAGAGAAAGTTGGACGATTTCTCCGGTCCATTGTCTTTTTGGAAGTTGTCTTTATTTTAAATTCGCTTTTGATTGTGTTCACCTATATATATATATATATATAATATGCTGACAAAGCAATTTTTTATTGTAATATTCATATGACAAGCTAAAATATGTCTTAGTTACTTCAGTATGATTTTTATTTTGTGATTTGTTGTAAAAAAATTTTAGATATCTGAAAATTTTTGTAAACACAATTTGTCGTTTTAAATTAACAATGCTAAGAAATGTATTCCATTGATTAAAATATATTAATTTTAATGAAGTTTATTAGCCAATATGACTCACATATTGATCCTTTTTATTAAAAAAGATAATTAAAATGTAATTAAGAAAAACAACATTTTATTAGTGTTTGGCTCATAAATTTTAATGAGAATTTGATTGAATCAGCCGAATATAGAGTAATATATTATTAGTATAAATAAAAATTTATAATCACACAAAAAATCAAAAGTAAGCAAATCTTAATATAAATGGATTTTTAAATATCAATGATTGAATCACATGCTAATAATGTAAATGCCCAACAATCTATAATACTAAGTAAATCACTTCTTTTTTTTTTTTTTTTCTTATCGAGCTTTACTTGCATTGCTTAATCTTCTGAGTTATAGGTTGGCAGATAGGTTAGGACTTAGGAGGATGGGTGAGCTAGGAGAAGGAGAAATTATTATGTGGCAACCGCAGGACCGTTCCTGGGGCAAATCAGAGACATGCATCAAGTCCTCATCGTTAAACAGCGGTAACACAATAAATAGTACATATGACGTTTTGGCGACGTAGAGCATCTTATAATTGGCTTCCAAACGACGTCCAATTGACCAACACGTAAGCGAATTTCCTAGGACAATGACTCATTCTTCGGTAGAGAGTGGAGTTTGCTTTTGTACATCAAGGATCTGTTGGAGAACTATACCCGTCACAATTAATGATCGTCCAGCTGATTTATAGCCTTAACCTTCATATCCTTTCTATAGAGATTGACAATAATGCCGAAATTTTTACAACAATTTAAATTTACAAATTATAAAATTAATTGGATTTTGTATTAAAGTTATTTAAACAAGTTATTATTCAACAGTTTGGTTAACGGCTGATAAAGTTCTCATCTCACTATTAAATAAATGGACCATATTAATACATTAAAATTAATCAATAATATTAGCAGCTAATTCATACTGCTCACGTTTCACACTAAACATGTTGAATGAATAGTATTATTTAATTAAAAAGTAAAAAAAAAAGGATCAGAATATTCTAATTAAATTAAAATATAATAAAATTTTTTATTTGTTTATATTTATTTGAAACATAAATATAAACATAGTATATCAAATTCAAATTAATCGATTATATTTTCATCATTTAAAGCAACTATTTAATAATTTTAAAAATTAATGTGATAACTTTTTAATCATTTTTTGAGAGAGGACAAATTTATAAAATAGGGGCGTGAATTCCTATTGTCCTCATGGACGGGCACTCCCCCCCCCCCCCCAAAATAAAAATCTAAAAAAAATTTAATTATTATGATGTTTTTTTGGGTAATTTGTCCCACTCTGTCATCATCATAATTTGAATCTTTGATGCCTTATTACAAAGGGTTTTTTAGAGCAATTTGCCCCTCGTTAAATTTTAAAATATCATGTTCTTTAATATATATTGCCTCCCCATCAAAAGGTAAAGGAATTCTATTATTAGAATTCCAAAAAAATCCTTCAATGCCAAAAATTTTTTATCGGGGCAGCACCCCAGAGAGAACTCCGAGGGTGGCAGCCCCTTGACCCGCAACATACATCCTTAATAAGTTTGACCACACCTCCAAATTAGGAGCTGATTCCGCCCATGATTTTAATGAATGAATTGTCACTAGGCGCTGCGCCCCTGCGAGAGTTTTTGGAGGTGCTGCCCCGATACAAATTTTGGCTTGAAGGATTTTTTTGGAATTCAATAATGAATTCTCTTTACCATTTGATGGGGGCAATTATATAAAGAACATGATATTTTAAAATTTTAAAGGGGGGCAATTGCCTAAAAACCCTTGTAATAAAGATCAAAAAATGAATGAAGATGGACAAATTACCCAAAAAACTCATATAATTAATTTGCATTAATTTATATTTGTAAATTTAAATTGTTGTAAAATTTGCGTTATTGTCGGTCTCTATTGAAAGATATGAAGATAAGGCTATAAATAGTGATGATCATAATTGTGACGGGTTAGTTCTCCCAACGATCCTTGAGCAAAAGCAAATTCACTTCTACCCGAAGCATGGTCTTGTCCTAGTGAAATTGTTACGTGTGGTCATCGGACGTCATCTGAAAGCCAATTAAGACGCTCCACGTCACTAATACTTTATGTACAATTATTGTGTATCACTGTATAACGGGTGATGTGATGCATCGTGATTTGCCTCCAGACAGTCTGATGATCACACATAATAATATCTCCTTCTCCTAGCTAACCCATTCCTCCTCTCCTATTGCCAACCTATCACTCAATGATTAAGCAATGCAAGTAAAGCTCAATAAAAAAAAGAAAAAGAAAAAAGTGATTACTCTAGTATTTAGATTGTTGGGCAATTACATTATTAGCATGTGATTCATTTCATTGATATTAAAAATCATTTATATAAGATTTGCTACTTTTGATTTTTTTGGTGATATAAATTTTTAATTATAAGAAATAATATATTACTCTATATTCGGATGATTCAATCAATTCTCATAAAATATGAGCCAACACTAATAAAATGTTGGTTTTTCTTAATTACATTTCATTATCTTTTTTAATAAAAGATCAATATGTGAGTCATTTGGCTAATAACTCATTAAATTAATATTATTTATCTAATGACATACATTTCTTAGCATTGTTAATTTAAAACGACAAAATTGTGTTTACAAAACTTTTCAGATATCTAAATTTTTTTACAACAAATCACAAATAAAATCATACTGAAGTAACTAAGACATATTTTTAGCTTGTCATATGAATAATTACAATAAAAAATGGTGTCAGCATATTATATATATATATAGGTGACACAATCAAAAGCGAATTTAAAAATAAAGACAACTTCCAAAAGACAATGTGACCGGAGAAATCGGTCCAACTTTCTCTAATTGCCTTGAAGACCGTCCAAAGGGGAAAGAGACATTGCTTCGCATATTATCTTTGATCATCATAGTCCGCATAGACATGCATGAAGTATTTGCTAGTATTTTTAAGGCAACAAGATATAATTTAGCAGAGAACCCAACAAACCAGCATAGGAGGAAGGCCCCCTCAATAAAAGAAACCATGTAAATGTAATAAATCTAATTAAAAAACAATTCTAATAATTAGGTGTTTAATAGTATCAAAACTTCCCAATGTCGAAATTTTATAATAAACAATTTCTTTTATTTTGGCATAGATAGTAGAAGAGCAATCAATGATACTATCAAAACATCTAGCATTCCTTTCCCTCAACATATAGTAAATGAAACAAGTAGTCACGAATGGTATTATGATTACTAGGTCTCATAGGCTTTCCTCTACATCCTTCTAGTCGATCGAGCACTTACCTTTTTTCATGAAATACTAAAAGAAATAAAATAAGCTTAACAAGCAAGTTTTTGTCCTGACCAAACACTTCCATCAATATTCAAAATAAAAGTTAGAATTCAATAAAATAAAAAGGCAATAAAGAATTATAAAATACTAATACAATCGTAGCACCTCCTGAATCAATATATAGTTCTACTTGTTATAATCATACTTGAGTTGAGGTAACCTACTAAAAATTTGCTTTTAAACCCTTATGTAAGTTTATGGAAATGTTTTTTGTGTATATGAAAGTCTTCAAATATTTCGAAGAGAATCCCAAGAGTTTGTTTACATGTTTGGAGATTTGAATTTTCCCCCTGAGGTGCTGCGATGTTGGAGTTGGCTTTGATTCGTTGCCAATGCTCTTGGAAAAAAAATTGAAATATATTTAGCTCACAGCGCTGGGGTGGCGTTATGTATTGTGCGCTCTCTAAGATAACAAACTGTTAGCTGTCGTCATCACTACGACCATGATCATCAAGAATCACTGCCTTTATTATGTTGTCGGTCATTGTTCCACCGACATCCTCCATCGTCGTATGAATTTGTTTAATCTACTGTTTAAAATTGTGCAATCAATAGTGTGCCTCTGCGCAATTCCTTCACATGACACTTCAAAGTGGACACACTGTAATCTTTTGGTGAGACGTATGCCTCGATTTTACTGAGGCGAACTACTTTGTTGTTCGACTTCATCTGTTGCACCACATTTTCTTTTCTCCTATTCAATTTTGCTCGCTTGTTCGATTGTGTTTGGTTTGCCCTCTTGGATGACGTTCGGTGCTCGTGTTTCTTTCGTACGTTGTTCCTTTTCAACGATGTCTGCATTGACTTCTTTGACAATGTTCTGTGCTCATGTTTGTTGTGTACGCTGTTCCCGTTAGATTGCATCTGCTTCGCCTTCTTTGAAGTTGTGAGTTTGTATATATAAATATATATATATATATTAATACCCAACTGTGTAATTTTAAACATTGGTTTAATCAATGTTCAAAACTAAAAATAAAAAAATAAAAAAGATCAAACATGTCATATTTTATATTAAAATATAAATAAAATAAAATAAAAAGAAAATAGATCACAAAGCGCCCCTCAATTTTTTGAGCATTCTTTTATTTATGATTTGATTAACAATCCTTTTCTTTTGACATTTAGCAAACGAAGGGGGGATATTTTTGCTATTCGCCACCCACCGTTGCTTAAAAGAGAATGATTTTACCACTGATCGCAGAAGTAGGCTTAGGGATTTTGCTAGATCTGCTAAAAACATTAGATAACATCCTTAATTAATCAGATATATTTTTATTTAATAAGTAAAAAATAAGCGACTTAATTGAAAGAAAATTCAATCTTTGTGACTCTTTCTTTAATTTAATTTGTAAGATATAACTCTATTTCATAAGTTAATAATTTTCTTTTTATAATAATTATTATTAAAAGCCAGAAATCATTTTTTAAAAAACAAAAATGAAAATCTATGAGAAAATTTAGAAATTATGATAATATGAAAAATTTAAAGGTAACTTTGCGTATGGGATCTGATTTTTTTTTATTTTTAAAATATATGTCCTTAATAAAATGAGCTAGAAGAGGCTAATGCCCTTAATAAAATGGGCTCTTTTTTGGAAAAATTGGGCTCGTTTGCACGGCAGGCCCAAATACTTACCACTATAATTCTTGAAATCTAATTTTAAACAATCTTATAGTTATATAATGTGTAATTATTATTTTTATAAATTAATTTTATTTAAACAAAATACTATTTTTATTAATTATTTTTAATTATTTTTCACAAGACTACTCATAATGGCAGTGTGACTCTGTAACACTTGAGGACATACATACTGCAATGGCTGGGCCGAATAAACTCTCGGTAGCCATTGCAGTTGTAGACACCGTAGACCTAAAAATTACAGCATTAAAGCCCATTAGAGTAGTCAGCAACATATTGGCTTTAATGTTAGCTAAATGGGCTTTCCAGCCCAGTAGACAGTGTAAACATTTTTAGTTCAAAAGTGAATTATAGATTTGTCGACCCAATAAGAGCCTCCTTCAAAAGTGAATCCTGTGGCTAATTTCTTCCCGTAATTCAGTTCTGTTGAGGTATGAAAGCATTTAACAGAAATTAATCTCTCTCTCTCTCTCTCTCTCTCTCTCTCTCTCTCTCTCTCTAAAATTAGGTATATTAATTATGGCTTTGACTCATATACCACAGGAGTGTCAACATAATTTTTCAGATCGGGCCCAATCCAAACTGAAATCGACTCGCATTCAACTGACACGAATCGAACTTGACACAATTAGCTAAACATGTCACAAACCCGCCTCTAACCCGATTCGACCAGACTTGACACATTGACCTGGTTGGAGTACGAGTTGCGAGCAAGCCAGCCTGCGCAGAGGTGAGCAAGCGAGTAAAAGGAAGGTGTCCGGAGGCTACGAGCGTTACACACCCCACACTTAGGAGCTGGTTACTTTCAGGCTGCTTTCGAATAGACTCAAACCTTACTTGAAATTACAACCAAGTCATAATATTAAACCTGAACAATTTTTCAAACAGGTTCACCCAAATCAAAAATTTTCTTGTCAAATTCGAATCGGATTTTTTGGTCATGTCAAATATTGACATCCCTAATCTACAAAATTTCAATGTCCTTTTTTTTCGTGCCAATTATTTTCCTATATAAACAAAATTACAAATTCAATTCTTGTAAAGTATTTGAGTAAATTACAGATTAACTAATAAACGTAATTAAACTTAGAAAAAATGGTTATGTAATTGATCACTAATATTTAGTATTTTACTGTTAATATTCTGTATTATTTTTGTTTTAATTTGTTATTTTTTGAACTGGGAGTCTTTCAAGTCATGTTGACAAAGAACAAACAAGTGGAAAAATATTTGCGGCGCGATTCGAAGGACGAGGATAGCCCCAAATCTAACTGGTAAAGGCGCATATGACTGACTGGGTGGAGCAGTTCTTCTACTAAAATGACATAAGACTAAGTGGTTGAATTTTGACGGAATTTTTTTTTACAATAATATTTTAATTTAAATTTTATTTGAAGTAATTTTTTATTATTTTATTTTTTTCATTGTAATAATAATTTTTTATTTTATCATTAATTTTTTTTGGTTAAAAAAATTGTGATAAAAAAATTCTTAGTACAATATTCAAAAATAATTATTTTCCTTACAACTGTTTTACATTTTAGTTAAAAAGTTGTCTCAAATGAAGTCTTAGTTTTATTCAAAATATGATTTATGATTTTGTTTAAATTTATTTTAAGATATATATGTGATTTATGCAAATTTTATGTATATTATGCTATTTAATCAAAATATCTTGAATTTTTTTTAACAATTACAGCAAAATTATAAAATTTCTTTAGAGATGAATATAATATTAAATTTGATTATTATTAATATATTATTTTTATCTTCGCATAAAATCTAGGATTATATTTAGTTTTAATATTTTAAAATAAAATAAAAGTATTTTATATTTTTATGTGTTATATTATTATTTTTACTGATAGTTCGGTATCAATCAATCTCAGTTTCGTAAAACAAATTAAATTTAATAATTCAAAATTTTCAATTTCAATAACAAAATTTTTATAAACTTTTAATACACGTGCTAGATTATGAAAGGCTGCTTAAATGAAAAACTGAACCTGTGAACCCTAACTGTAACAAATTTTATCTTAGATAAAGGACCGATAAATTTGAAAAATATTAAATTGATAAATGTCTTTGAGATCAGCCCAATCAAACTTTAATAAAATGGTCTAAATCAAATTTTAATAATTTTTATTTATCTCTGAAACTAAAAATATGTGTAAAATATCATTTCGCTCTTTCTCTATATGTAGAGAGACAACGAAATTATATATTATATGTATTTTTATGGAGCAACAACAATAATAATATGTATTTTTATGCTGCAAGCGACGTGGATGGTCAGGGTTGGTTGGCAATCTGGGTGGCCCGTTTCGCTGTGTTGGCTGCTTCTCACTTTCGATTTTGTTTTCTCCCATGGATGGCCCCTCCCTGGTAGTCCGAAGCTGGTCTGAGTCCGCATCTTTGGATTCTTATCCATATTTTTCTTTTTTATGCTTTTTGTTGTTCTACTTGTAAGCTGTTGTTGTGGCCCGGTGTGTGGTCTTTGTTTGTAAACTTTCTCTTTTAATGTATTCCTTTTTTCCAAAAAAAAAACAATAATAACAATATCAAGTCTTTGTCCCACTATGTGGGGTCAACTATATGAATCTTTTTTCTCCATTTGTTATGCTAAAAGTCAAATTCTAGTTTAAATCTAGCAAAGAAATATCATTTTTAATATTTTCTAACCAAGTCTTTGTAGGTCAAATTCTCGTTTAAATCTAATAAAGAAAGATCATTTAACATTGCCGTTGTCAGGTCCCAAGTCTTGAATGAGAAAATTGAAGAATTGTGCTAGGTAGTCGACAACCAGCATAAAATTTATCGAATAATCATGATATGTATTTTAGGGAGCGAGAATATATATTGTAAACTCGGCATGAAAAATATTTTTTTGATGGTAAGCATGAATGCGTATGATTACTCTACATGCATGAATGTGAAAGATAAGATGAAATGTGCACCAGATTCACGGTCCTCCGTAGGAATTGGACGTCGGACTCCATTGCTTGCTGTCAGTCTACTATCAGCCCAATTAAATGCGCCAACCTTATCCGACGACAGCAAATATTATTTGGGCTCCACCATACGGTCCAAAACCATCCAGTTTCAATGGGCTCTGTTTGAGGCTTCAATGGCCCATTGTTTCCTTGTGATTTTGAAATGTTTATAAAATGATATTTATTGATTAGTATAGTTTATTAAGCCAATTATATTTGGATCAATATTATTATTATTTTTTATAATTGAGACTGGTCCATATTTTATAAAGATTCTAGAAAAGATTTTTATCTGGCTTTTTTTTTATTAATAAAAATTATTGTAAATAACATTCACTAGAAAGTCGATTGGTAGCGATATTATGATCACCGGAAATATAAAATGCAGAGCTTTAAATTGTAGCAATTAAAATAACTACAAAGATATAGTGATGATTTTAATTGTCGCCATATAACAACGATTTAAACAAAATAAATCAATTGATCTAAGACGCTCTAACTCAAAGCCACTACGTAAGCTCCATATCTGCCTCGTCTCTGGTGATCCCACAAGCTTTTCTTTGATCACCTTAAAATCATTGCTTCAAATAGGAGAAATTCTTCTGTGCGAATACCAGACAGTCCAGAGGCGAATCAGAGCGCGGCGTCTGACTTGGTGCACAACGGGTACATAGCCGCAGTACACAAAAAAAAGTGATGTGACGTGCTCTGATTCGCCTCCGGATGAAATCCGGTGTCCGCACAAAATATTTTTTCTTCAAACAGGCCAAAGAAGTCATTTACTTTTCTTATTATTTTATAATTTTCATTGAATTTGTATATTTTTGGCAAAAAAAAAAAAGTTTTCATCACCTTTTTTTTGGGGTCCTTTTTTATGAGGAATTCTTATAAATTTGATTATGGCTTTCCCTCTCATGAAATGGGTATGTTAAGTTATATCACTTGTCCAACTTTATTCTTTCAATTCAGGATATAAATCCCTATCTACTAGATCTTCCTTTTTGGCTGCCTAACTACGAGCCATAGTGGAAAAGGTTATATCAGATGAAAAAAAAAAAACAAAGAGAGAGATCACAGTGAGCACGAATTTTAAACAGAGTTATTCGGTTCAAATAATCTAGTATAGCTGAAAATAAAAGTGATTAATAAAACAAAAAAATAACATAAAATAGACCGAAATTTGGTCAATCATATCCCCACTAATTATATCGGTGCTGCATCCGATTTGTCCCGCATCAAAACTCAGACGAATTTGCCCAGCTTGTCCTTTACCTACAACATTATGGCAATAATGATCCGCTAATAATTAGTTTTCGTACATAATATGACATATTAGCAGAGATTGTCCTGGCTAATCAGATGCATGAATCCTGAAATAGAGGCAATCAAATCCCACTTATATCTCTCATTTTCCACTATTTCATCATGCCATGCCCATATCCTCTTAGATTTTCTTTGGGAAGTCTTGATTACAAAGCCCTACATGGTCCTGATTGGGCCCAACCCATTGGGTACCTATACTTTACTTGGACGGGCTTCGCCCACTTGCCATGCTTTTTGAACGCAGTCTATCACGGACTGATGGCCTTGATGCTTGTTTCCCTTTGCTCTGATTGCAAACTTTCAAGCCGCATATCATAATTAACTGTAGTCGCAGCATGGTTTAAGTGTTGCACACTACGTAGCGATGATTGCAGTAATATAAGATATACGATGATTAGAAATGTAAATCAATTTATCCCCCGATGTTGAGTACCCACCCATACTCATCCACAAGGCCATGGGCGTAACCATACCCACCCCCATATACCCATTTGGTATGTGGGTACGGGTGGGTACGTGTAGCGTACCAAATGCAAAGTTCTTCTTGATTACTATTTCTTAAAGCAGTTTTTTAGTACATTTAAGAAGCACATCAAAAAAGGAAAATTAATTTGCCCAGCTTAACCTTTAATTTTTATACTAAAAAACTTTTTTAATTAAGAAGCAGTACGAAATTAAGCTGTCCGAAACAAAGCCTAAACTAGGACAATTATGTGCGGACGTCGAACGCCGTCGAGAGACCAACTAGAATGAGTCACGTCAAGATGCTCGATACCGCGGCTCGGTACGTGCTCTGTACTGTTGACTTGACGCATTCTAATTGATCTTTGGACGATGAATTGCATTCGGTGTCCCTACAAAACACATTCTGATCTTTAACAAGTGGGCACAAGAGGACCAGCACATGGCGGCTGCACCAGCCGATATTCCTTTTGGTTGGTGATGAGATTAGTTACAGGAAGGGTATAATGAAATATCAGAGAGCAATATAAATATAAAAATCCGAGCAAGAACTGGAGGATATTTAGGCAATGATGAGATGACGTGGGTGGATGGCATGTTATATAGCTGGTAGAGATCACCAACTACAAAATTTATATTCTATAGGCCGGGGCAAAGCAGCTCTCCATCTTAATCTGTTTCGTTAGCTCCACTCGGTCTTCTCTATTATATTGCTCCAAATAATATCTCAACTGCCATTATTATTATTAGTGGAAGTTCTTGTTGACCCAAAGAATACATGTGGTGAGATTTTGAATGGGATGATGTCAAGTTAATTATTACGTGTTGGAAGAGCTTGATTTTGTGTCAATACATTAATATTAGTTTTGGCTGAAGCTCAAGATCAGAAGGTTCTTCTGAATACCTAAGCAAATATGTCAGATTCATTATTAAATTATTTTTTCTAGTTTGATCAAATTATTGATATCTCATGATTGGATCCCATCAACTGATCTCCGGAATGTTAATTTTTTTTTTATCTGTACAAAGAATTCGCCAGAAAATTTTAGCAATTGCTCTTTTAAGTAGTTCGAGACTTGATAAATCATATTTGTCATCCATCAGCGTATTACTAGTGTTGCATTATGATATATTAAATCAATATTTAGAAACGATATCAGTAAATAAAACTAAGGCATGGATTTATAAATACGAATGTACGAGCAAAATATTAATTTAATTTAAATTCTGATAATTGGGAAAATTTGTTGGAGGTGGAATCCAAATGTGCAAAAAAGATAAAAAATAAGAAGATTTGTTATAAAAATTATTTTAGATGTAAAAATTCTGATAATTGGGAAAGATATAAAGAGGCACGTAAAGAATAAAGGAAAGTAATACGCGATGCAATGATCTTAGCTTTTGATGATTTATATAATATATTAGATACTAAAGAGTGAGAAAAATATATGTATAAGTTAGCCAAATGTAGAGATAGAAGTAGTAAGGATTTAGTTCAAATGAAATGTATTAAGGATGAAGATCAAAAAGTACTTTCATTAGAAGATGATATTTAATAAAGATGGATGATATATTTTGATAAACTTTTTAAAGAAAAATGTGAAAATACGATTGACTTTAATGACCTTAGCATCATGAATGAAAATAAAGATTTTTGTTTTTATTGGCGTATTAATAAAACCGAAGTTAAAGATGATTTAAAGAAAATGAAGTGTGGAAAAGCTGTTAGATATGATGATATTCCAATAGTGGTATAAAAATACTTAGGAGATAAAGGAATTTTTTTTGCTTACTAAACTTTTTAATACTGTTTCGAAGACTAAAAAGATGTAGATGTGTGAAGAATGAGTATATTAATTCCTATTTTTAAGAATAAATGTGATGCACAAGATTATGCGAATTATAGTGAAGTTAAGTTAATATGTCATACTTTAAAACTATGGGAGCAAGTTATGAAGCGTAGGTTGCAGCATGATACTAATGTTTCTCAAAATCAATTTGGATTCAAGACGGGTAGGTCTACTTTGGAAGCCATACATTTATTGAGAGTTTTGATGGAGAAATAAGCATATACGTGAAAAGATTGGAGTAGCTCCACTGGAAAATAAGATTAGAGATAGACACCTTAGATGATTTGGTCACATAAAACGGCAGCTTTCCAATGACCCATTTAGGTAAGTAGAGGTATTAGATTTGATTTATGTTAAGTAAGTTAGAGGTAGACTTAAAAACTTGGTTAGAAAATATTAGAAATGAATTTTATTTATTAGATTTATATAAAAATTGACTTTGAACATAACAGAATAGAGAAAAAAGGTTCATGTAGCCGACCCCACGTAGTGGGACAAAGGCTTGATGTTGTTGTTGTTATAGAGAAGGCTTAGATGTTTTGATCACATAAAACGTTAGCCTTTAGAGGATATGATTAGGAGAGTAATTGAATTAAATCCATCTTATATTAAGAAAGATAGAGATGGACAAAATAGAATTGGTTAGAAAGCATTAAAAATGATTTTTTATCAGATTTAAATTTTTTTATATTTATCCAATTTTAAAAATCAAATAAATGATCAAAAGAACGACAACCCCATAAATTATAAATATCGCCAAATATTAAAGAAAAATTGCAACTATAATATGCAGTTAATCAAACTACTAAGCGTGATTAAGTTTTCACTTAAATAAAACTGTAAGATTTAATATTTCAGTCAAATAATTTATTTGACTTAATATTAAATGGTACCCCATAAAAAATAGTATTTGCAATTAAGATCATTCTGATTTATTTTATTTAATTTGTGACACCTGGTCGATTTTTTCCCCCGCGACCGAATGTCCATAGCCGGGCAACTCGCCACGTGCCCGTGGTAGATGATTTTTTATTTTTTATTTTTTTATTTAAATAATAAATGAATATGGTCAAAATAATGATGAGGTGGAGGGAAGTTGATTTTTGAGGAATCGAATTTGGCGTTTTGTTAAAATAATAATAATAATAATAATAATTAAAAAAATATTTCATCATGTTTAGGGTGTAAGTGAGATGAGCTTATAGGGTTCACGAGTCAAGTTTTAGCAGAATTTCGAGCCTGAGTTCAAACCGCGAAAGGTTCGACTCGAATACTCATTGAGCAGCTCGAGAAGATTGAAGCACATCAGTGCGGGTGCGTACGAGGGGGCGACCTCGAGTGCAAATCATGGTATCGTGTGCAAACGTGGCAATGGCGGGATGGCAGAAGTCGTGGAAAAAGAGTGACAGCCTCGTGTGACGACCTTCGAGGTAGCAGAGGTTGTAGGAAGAGGGCGGCAGCCTCGTGTGCAAATCTATGCAACAGGAGTTGCGGGTGAGGGAGGTAACATCATGTGCATACCAAGGCAGCGTGAACCTCGGAGTGGGAATGGCAAGAAAAGTCAACTTTCAAGGCCCACAGGACGAGGATGATGACCTTGTGAGAGAGCTGGAGTAGAGGGACACAAGATTCGGACTTTAAATCACTGTGCCACGTGCACTCAGTGGGATGGAACGGGAGGTGCTCGAATCACTTGTGAGCTTCTTGACGAGCCACTCGCAATGAAACGAGTTGAGCTTAAGCTCATCTTTTGAGCTCGGCCCAAATTCGAGCTCAAAATTAAGCTCACGAGTTAAGAACGAGCTTGACTCGACTCATTTTCACCCCCAGTCTTCTTAGCGAACTTTTATTTGGTCTGGTGAACGTACGCAACTCTACGTTCGGCCGCCAGTTGAATTGCGCCACGCGTTTTCATTATTTACCGCGCGCTCCGACAACCCGACCCGGAACGGATCTAAGATTGCTCGGTATTGCTAGGTATTGTCGATTTTGCTCGGCAATAACCAATACCGAGCAATACCGAGCAAATACCTAGCAATACTCGTAGCACTAATACCAGAGTTTGTCATTCCTGAGTTTTCTAGCAATATCTGGAGCCAACCGATACCAAGCAACATACCGGTGCAAATCCCTAGCGAATACCGAGCAACATCCCCGAAACTATCTGAGTTGTACCGAGTTGTTACAAAGAAACTCGCGTCACGTCAGTCATTGCATGGTATTGGTCTTCAGAGAGCGGATTTCTCATTTTTGCAAGCAATTATCCTAGGCAATACATCGAGGCAAATACCGAGCAATACGGAATCTCGAGACATAAGATTCCCGGGTTCCCGCTCCGGAGTCAAGTCTTCGGCGGCTGGCGCGGTAAAGAAGTAAAGAGCCATGGCGACCATATGTTTATTGATGGCCGTACCGTAGCCTTTAGGTCGCGCATCGTAGACGTAATACTTGGTTGCTTCTTAGCACAGTGCATGTCGGTTTAATTCCCATTGAAGCTAGGGTCGGAGATTTCGTAATTTGCAATACATATATCTGTCTCGGAAGTGGATGCCAACATGGCACCGATATAAATGCGTCACGTCTTATAATCTATAACAACGTCACTAAGCTTTACGCGTGCCACATGAGCTTTTCTTATAAAGAACTATTTTTTTAATTTTAAAAATCCAATAAAAAGTAATTGGTTTTTTATTGTCTGATATAGTAATATAATAATATCTACCTTTGAATATCATATTTAATGGAGATACTAATATTGAAAAATATATCACATAATGACAGGTCAGATGAATAGCACTATTTTTAATTTTATGATATGTTAAATTATTTTGAGGATATATGGAGATTAGTAGATCTAAAGAGCTTTCATCAACTAAAGATAATAAAAATAATTAGGTTAAAATAATTTTTTTAATTTTTTATAAAAATATTTAAAATAGAAATTATTTTATGACAAGTATTCTCCCGGCATCCAATATGTGATTTGAATTTAATTATAAAAATGTCTAATTAAAATTTGACTTGAAATTTATGCTAGCCATAAATTTTTTTTCTAGATGTATCATTTACCTTCTATTTTTATCACTTAGACATGTTATGTTCAAAAATAAATATAATATAATTAATCATATATTATACTCATTTTAAAATAAATTAATAGGCTTTTAGCTATTTTTATTTAATTTTATCAAGATATCTTGATATAAAAATTCCATATAGATACACGTCACATATCAAAAGGTGATTAAGGCTTCGTTTGTGATGACTTTTTTACTGTTTTTTAAGTAATTTTTTTCTATAAAAATTAAAAAATTTTAACTAAAAAATTGTTTCAAAAAACAGCAAAAAAACTGTCTCAAACAAAGCCTAATTAAGACTTCATTTGAGATGGCTTCTAGCCTTCTATACCGATTTTTAAAGCAGTTTTTTTGTGCAAATATAGCTTAAGTATTCGTTTAGGATGACTTTTTTAATTTTGTATTAAAATTTTGTTTTGTAAAGCAATAAAAAAGTCCCCTAAATGTGAATTACTTGATAAGTATTGCGTTGGTTTTAAAATTAATTTATTTTAATGATGAGAGATAAATTTGAAAATATATGATTAAAAAACAATTTAAAAATGATATTTGCTTTCAGCCTGAAGACCCCCACTTGTGCACGACTGCAAAGCCGTTCGACACCTCATCCTCTGGCCTATATAAACTAATGCAGCGTAACGCATGTTCCCGCTGAATTCCACAGTTGAGCTCGATCTTCTCGTCGGCCTTAACCCACCTAATCTTTTAAAACTCCATGTGAGATTATAGCCTCACAACTCATCTTCTTCATAGAGCTTACTACACCATTGCAAGGATGGGATCGATTCTTCACACTATTCTGATCATATTCTGCTCCTTCTTTGTTCCTCTTGCCTTCTGCTTGGTTTCTCTTCTCTTGATCAAGATGATAGAGAGCTGCAAAAGGAAAGAACCACTGCCGGAAAAGCTGCCGCTGCCGCCGGGATCCATGGGATGGCCCCTCATAGGCGAGACCTTCCAGCTTTATTCCCAGCATCCCAACAACTTCTTCGCCACCAGGCAACAAAGGTACACTTACACTTGAAAAAAAAAATGTGAATTTTAAAATTTGGATTTTACGTTATGATTAGTGCAATATACGTGTTTATTCATGCATAACACTATCTTAAAAAAAATTAATTTTAAAAATTCAGTTTACTAGAATTTTCTTCCCTGCAATATATGGCTTTTGTTTTTTAATTGAAATTAAAATTGCTTTTGATATAATTTTTTATTTATTTTTAATCTTTATTTGATATTTCCTTATTTTATGCGGGTAATATCTCTTGAAAAAAAATTGGGAGAATTTTCCATTGTTTAAACTTGCAATTTTACAGAGAAAATTTTTGAATAAGAATATTTCCATAAAATTATGATTAAGATTGATCTCAAAAACTGAGTAATTAGATTGATCTCAAAAGTTTTAAATTTTATTTTAGAGAGGGCAGCACAAATTTCTCAAAATGTTATATTAATCTCAAAATAAATTTCATAAATTGAGAATTACGTTTTATTTTGGGACAATTTTTTTTAAGACAGCTTTTTTATAAAAAAGTTTTTGAATTATAAGTTTCTGTGTTAAAATGCAGTAAGAACACTATCATAATGAGATGACTTTCTTACTGTTTTTTAAAATAGATTTTCATCCCAAACGAAGAAACAAAAAATTTTGATTTTGACTCAATTTTTCCTATTTTAATGTTTATATGTTAACTATTTACATGGCTAGTTTTTCAAATAATTTGTTATACATGTTGCAACCCCTATTATCAGTTAATTTCCCATCTATACAACTCGACCACAAAATTAAACTAAAACTGTAAAACATACATATTCTCCACGCACGCAGGCTATAATTCAACAATCTTTTTTCTCTCTTCTGTTAAATCAGGCACGGTGAGATATGCAAAACGCACCTTCTTGGCTACCCCTGCGCTATGCTGGCAAGCCCCGAAGCCGCCCGCTTCGTCCTCGTCACCCATTCCCACCTCTTCAAGCCAACCTACCCGCGCAGCAAGGAACGCTTAATCGGTCCCTCAGCTCTCTTCTTCCACCACGGCTCCTACCACACCAACCTCCGCAAGCTCGTCCGCGCCTCCCTTTCACCTTTCTCCGTTCGCCGTCTAATCCCCGCCATCGACGCCGCCTCCTCCTCCACCCTCCATTCCTGGAACGGCCACATCCTCCCTTCCTTCCGCGCATTCAAAAACCTCTCCTTCGATATCGGCATCCTCACCATCTTCGGCGAGCATTTCGTCGAACACCTTGGAAAAACCGAATTGCGACAAAACTACTTCATCCTCGACAAGGGTTACAACTCGTTTCCAAACTGCATTCCGGGAACGCTGTACAGCAAAGCGATGAATGCGAGGAAGAGAATTGGGGGGATACTGAGAGAGGTCGTGAAGGAAAGGAGGGTGGTTCATGGAGGGATGAAGAACTTTCAAAAGGATCTATTGAGTTGTCTCATGGAGTGGAGAGATGATAAGGGCGAGAAGTTGAGTGACGAGCAGATCTCTGATAATATTATTGGCGTGTTATTTGCTGCTCAGGATACTACTGCGAGTGCACTTACGTGGGTCGTTAAGTACCTCCATGATCATCCGAAGATACTGGAGGCCGTGAAGGTAGGCAAGCGTCGTTGTTCCTGCGTAGAAATTTAGACAAACGTGTTTGATTTCTCATAACTATAAATGATCGAGCTGTGTTGATTTTGATTTCTTTGCTTGCAGGCTGAACAGATGGCGGTGTATGAGTTGAATGGAGGCGGAAGTCGGCCATTGGAGTGGGCGCAAAGTAGGAGCATGAGCCTTACGCACAGGGTAGGTTGGAATTCAGCGATATCATAAGTCAAGTATTTTTTTAATTTCTTCAAAAATAATTGATCAAACCAGCTGATTATACGGTTAATGATTTGAAATGTTTTTAGTTAGAATATTAAATCAACATCAATTCTATAATTCTTAAGTTTGATTTCATATGAAATAATAATATATAAAAAAAGTTTGCATAATTAAAATTTTGGTGATCAGCCAATTATTTTTCTCATTAATTAGTCTTCTATGTCAATATTGTTATTACCTTTGGTTGATCAAAATATTTAATATAATTTAGGAATTATAATTTTATTTGACAACTTTTTTTTTTGCTTCTTTTTTATTACTTCATAAAAATTTTTATAGTACAAAGCTATTTTTTACAATTATAATAATCACTTCCTAGAGTAATTTCATAATTAATTTTATAAAATGTTGAAGCCATCCTAAATAGACTTTTAAAGTTATTGAATTTCTTTTGGAATACTTATAATACATATATAATTTTAAATATATTCATCTCAAAATACTTGCAAAAAATTTGATATGGATATCCTGACCTAATTTTTTGGTGGGCATAACTCGCTATCATTTACAGAATACTGCACGCAAAACAAAATTTTCACATTAAAGAACTGTGAGCTATGCGCTGTGATCTAATATTTATGGAATTTAATTAATGGTTTTTTGTAATGATGGCACAAAAAAAAAAAGAAGAAGAAATATGTGCTCTTTGAGGAATTACGACAAACAAATTGATACAAAATGCTCAAAATATATTAAATGAATTTCTTAATAATGAGGATCATAATTTATGAAATTTCAAGCTGGAAACTGTTGAGATTCTCTACATCAGCAATTACTTTTTTCTTAAAGATCACAAGTAAATGTCCAAACAATTTAATAAATTCTATGTTTGCCGTCCCTCGAAATCTCTCAACACTTTTATTTTTTAGGCTTCGATTGAAATGATTTTCTTACTATTTTTTAAAGCAATTTTTTATATAAAAAGTTGTTTTAAGAAACAATAAAAAAATTATCATTTGAGACGGTTTTCTAACTTCTTCTTGAAGCAGTTTTTTGTACTAAAAAGCTGCTTTAAGAAGCAACAAAAAAACTATTCCAAATGAAATCTTAATATGCTAAAAGAGTTGATTTTGAAAAGTCTTCAAGCCATGCAGTTTTACAGATGTCCTCTTCTCTTGCATGTGTAGGTTATATTAGAAAGCCTGAGGATGGCAAGCATCATTTCCTTCACATTTAGAGAGGCAGTTGCTGATGTCGAGTACAAAGGTAATTGAACTACTAACACTCTTCTTGCTAGCTAATTCAATTTAAAAGTCTGTGTTGATTTCATTAATTAATGAACTTAAACTCATATTAGTTAGCCTAATTACCTTAGATTAGTATATAAGCTAAACTTTAATTATTTGTGCGCAGGGTACCGGATCCCTAAGGGATGGAAAGTGATGCCTCTGTTCAGAAATATTCATCACAATCCTGAATTTTTTCCAGATCCTCACAAGTTTGACATTTCAAGATTCGACGTATGTGCCTTCCCCCAAATCTTTTCTCATTTAAATGGGTGTCACGTTAATTTCTTAAATATTAGTTGACGCTGCACTTTTATAATCAGGAAATAATGAATCTACTTGAGATGACTGTAGAATTTTATGAAAATGATTATTAAGATATTGTGGTAAAAGAGTGTTAATATTATAAATAAATTTTTTTTAAGGTCTTATTTAGGACAGCTTTCTTATTATTTTTGTACTAAGAAACTGCTTTATAAATCATTAAGAAAGCCGTCCCATAGGAAGCCTAAATCGTATGGTTATTTTTTTAAAGCTACCGTAAAACAGCCTTGATGCGGAGAATATTAGTTATAGTATTTCTTAGAAGTAGTTTATTTAAGTTTGTTACTAGTTTCTAGAATATTCTTAAAAATGTTTCTTAGGATTAGCTTATTACAAATTTCTAGAATGATCTTATTAGTCTATAAATAAGTAAAGTATTGTAGTAAGAAGGATATTGATGAATATTATATGAATTGAAGACTTTAAGCTTGGCTTGTTATTTGGTTCTTAGAAATCCTTCAAACATCCTCTTCTTCAAATGATCCAACGATTTACTCTCCTTAATTTCTTTTTGAAAAATAAGGAGAAATTAATAACCAAATTGAATTGTAGATGTGGCCTTAAAAATAAAATAATGAAAAAGTTGTCTCTAACATACACTATATTTGAATTTTTTTTTCTATTGCATCTTAATTTTTAAAGCAGTAATGACCTGTAATGCTAAAGCAATTAGAACTTTTGCAGGCCTCTCCAAAGTCCAACACCTTCTTGCCCTTCGGAAATGGAGTTCATTCTTGCCCTGGGAACGAGCTTGCCAAGCTTCAGATGCTGATCTTCATCCATCACTTGGTGACCAAATATAGGTCAGTTTCAGACTGTACATTAATGCTTTTTAGATCTTCTTAATTACAAGTTCTTTAATTTATTGGTTCACTAAGAGATTCATATCAAGTGATTGGAAGGAAATAAACTCTTAGATTGGCTTTCTACTGGTCCAGGTTCGAAGTGGTGGGATCAAATAGCGAGGTGGAGTATTGCCCATTTCCGGTCCCAAAGCACGGCCTTCCGGTGCGGCTATGGAGCGTTGCCGACGAGGACGGTGGCAGGGCGTGAGATGCCACAAAGGTGTTTGACGAAATGCCTCCAACGGCTAGTTGTAAAGCATGGCTACTTATTCGAATGCAAGGGAGGAAGGATACATCGCCTACTAATTATTTTTCCTTTTATTGCCCTTTTTTGGACTCACAATACAATCATTGTGAGATCCGCCAAATTATGTAAATTAGTTATGTTGATTGTTTTGCAACATGTAATACAATCATTGTGAGGTCCCCCACAATAAATGCAAATGGTAACACCGCAATGTTTACTATGAATCCTCTGTCCCTCGGCTCACAATACAATTACAATCATTGTGAAGTTCACTGTAACTATGTAGAATGTTTTCGCATTATTCTCTTACTAAAATTTAGAAAAAATTTGACTTAAAATATTTATGCTAAACTTAACAAAAGGATGCAATTAATGCAAGACACTTAATGTTAAATTGTCACGTTTTTTTTTAATAACGAAACACCAGCAGGTGTTAATTGTGGAAGTTAATATTTTCAAGAATTTCAAGGAAAGAACGTAGACTTAGGGTTAGGGACCTAAGTTATCTGAGTCGGCTCGCCAGCTGGATCGAATCTACTTGTTAATCAATTTATGAGCTAAGTTTATCGAGCCACAAATTTGAGCTTGAGGTTACAGTTGTACAAAGTTAGGCTTAGCTGGTAAACTTTTTGAACTTAGTGAAAATTCTGTTGCCGTAGAATTCAATTCTGTGGACCATTACCGGCCGAAGAAGTTGATTTTGGAAGATTTATGTTTGATTTCTGTGTGACAAAAAGAGTTAACGGTTCATTTTCAATGTAAAGCTACTTGGCTTCTGTTTCTGCCTCTTCTAGGAACTCAGAGAATTAATATTTTTCTTTAATTCAAAGTTCTTGACTTTTTTATCATAATGGACCATACATGTAGCTGATGTGTCTTACATATGAGAGCAGAGACAAGATCATAATCTCACATTTGACGAAGTTAAGGGGCCGTTTGGTTGATGAAAAAGAAACGAAGAGGAAAATAAAATATAACGTAAAACTAAAATTATTTGGATGAGTGTAAAATAAACGAAATTGAAAGTAAAATGAATGTAGTGTAAAACTCAATGATGGTGATATCTGATGGTTGGTGGAAGGTGGTCGGAGGGACTATAGTCGGTGGGCGATAATGATCAGAAAAGTCCGTTGTCTGGCGATGAAGGTTGGAAGGACCGTAGTCTGGCCATGGAGGTCGGAAAGACCGTAGTCGGCGGGCGACAGTGGCAAAAAAATCGTTGTCTGACAACTGATGTCAGAAGGACCGTAGATCGATGGCAGACGACATTAGTCAGAAAGACTGTTGTCTGATGAAAGAGATCGAAAAAATCATAATCGGCAGCTGACAGTGCGAGTGGTGGTTGGCAGCGGTTGAGGCAAGCGTGGCAGTTGGAATGGAGGGTGGTGGTTGACAAATAGAGGTAGGTGGTGACGGCAGCTGGCGGCAGCGATATGAGAATGTTGGTATGAGCTTTTAGAGCATGCATAATACTTGATGAGCTTTCTATTTGTTATAAAATTTGATACATTGAGTTTAGTCTTATATCAAATTGTTAAAAAAAACTATATATTAATACACGTCATGCATATATATGCTAATTTTTTTTATTAAAAACAGATATGTGACTGGTGGTAGGTGAATGTTAAGACATGTGAATTTGGGAATTCAATGTCAAACTGTATCGTTCCAATATATGAATATAGAAATATAAAATAACCAGCCCTCATCCGTCGCCTATATGCTTAAACTTCTGGAACAAAAAAGAAAAGTGGCCACTTACGTGTCCAGCTTAGTCTTGATTCACTCTTGATAGATACAATCATGCTTAAAGCTAACGCTAAAAGTGTTTGGAACTTGGGGCAAAAAAGGGCTATTGGGTTTCTAGATGTTGCTTTTATTCATTATATGCGTTTTTCGTTAAGCTTTTTAAGGCGTTTTTTTTTTTGGAACGGGGTATCCAACCGCTGTCACTCGCAAAAGAGTGCTTGGCAGCGTGACTAATCCTCAGCTGATCTAGATTGGGCCTCACTTATGAGGTACTGCCACGTACTCGCCCACCAAGCAAACTAAATATGGGTGGGTTTTTTTAAATCAGTTTAATTGTATGTGCGGCATTTCAATATGCTAAAAAGCCACCGATGTCATAATTATATTCATTTGCTATTCTTTAACCAGTGTTGTGTTCGCTTTTGGTTAGTTTCTAAAAAGCATGGATGCCCAAAGTGGGACTAATTATGTTATCTTACCATAGTTTGGTTAGGCTTCTGCTACTTTCTGTAAAGTTTTGACTTGCTGGATATCACAGGCAGCTGCCACCTGAAAGATTTGGAACAAATGTCTGACAGAATCACTCACCATGAATATTCAATGGCCAAAGTTGGAAAATTACTTCTGTCTGCAAGCAGAGTCTGTTCACGTGGAATTCAATTCAGATTTTATATAGAGAAAATAGGCATGCACTATGTGAAAAGAAAAATGATTAGGTGGATCACACTAGCATTTTGAGAGAGAGAGAACCCACCGCTGTTTGTCCAGGTGGTGAAGAGCCGGCTGGGCAAAACCTAGGTCCCTAGTTCGAATCCCTTGACAAGCAGTGAAAGCCTTAAGTGTTGGCCCGTGTAAATTGGTGTGGGTTGCATGCCAGGTCGACCGGATTTTTCACTACCATAAGGACAGTGCTTCATCGTCACAAAGAGAGAGAGAGAGAGATTTTTTTTTCTAGATTTAGAATCTATATAGAATATCTTTTTCACTTCATAAATTTTGGGACTTTAAGTGTAATTTTGTTTGATTATTTCTTTATTAATATTTTTTTTCTCTACTTTTTTTTAGAAATTTTTATGATGAGAAGCTATTTTTACAATCATAAATGTTAATGTGTGAGAAATTTAGGAGATCAACATTTTAATTGTATTTTTTAAATATATTTATAATATTCACAATAATTTACAGAAATATTAATTTTTTCACACGAGCTTCACAATTATCTATACTACTATATAAAAAGCCACTTGTGATTATTTCCTAAGTTAATCTTGATCATACAAATGGCTTAAATCTAACCATATAAATAAAAAACTAGCCTTATTCATTGCCTAATAATAATAATTTTTTTTTTAAATTAACTAACATAATATTATCAAATTTAAAAGAGAAAATTTTTATCATTTATCTTCTAATATAATACTGATTTTAGTGATATAAGTTGGAGTAAAAGCATCTAAATTATGTTGAATCTAGACTCTAATAACTTAGAGAAAAATAATAATAAACAAGCTTAACATTATCTAACTTAGAAAAAAAAAAAGATAATTAAACCATAAAGTATGCATGTAAACTTACATATACAAGCTTCAAAGTGCCCACCACATATATCTATGGAAGGGAAAAACAAAAAAACAAAGGCCATCATTTTTTAAGGTTGCTTGGCTGCAACATAGTGTGAAAGCTTTGAACAAATTCAAAATCACTAGTCTTTTAGCGGAGGTCATGCAAGACAAATTGGTTTGATAAAGATGTTTTAAGAGAGTTCAAATCAGCAAGACCAATATTATATATAGAGATGCTAACGTTCTAACAGTGATAATGCAGCAGTACATATTTTCAAATAAAAAATGAGCTATCTCTTTAGTTAAGGAGCCGTTTGGTATCCAGTTGAAGGAAGGAGTTAGTCGAGACTTCACTTAAATCATGCCATATATAATTTTTGGGACTTAAAATTCTACTATTTTGATAAAACTCATTTCAGCCCCACCATTATTATTGGTTAAAATTCAATATTTATTAAATTCATCATAATATTTAATGGAATTAAGAATTGCTCCCTTACATATCATAAATATTGAAATGAATTGCCAAAAAAATTATATGAAATTGATAAAATTTAATAGTAGTCTTTCCAAACAATTTTTGAGTTTTGATTCTCTCAAGATTTACTAGATATGTCGCCAAAAATTGCCTTGATCGAGCACGAATCTTGAGACATATTCAAGTTGAAAACTTCCAAAATTAAATTTGGTTTCATCTAAATTCTAATTTCAACAAACTTATAGTAAATTAAATGACTCTAAGAGATGAACCTAATGACACCAAAATTGATTCAATCTAAGCCCAAATAAGTCCAAATTGGTGGCCTAAAGCACATTTATAAGAAGGTTCAAACCACAAATTGGATGACCATATGATGTCCAAATATCACATGCTTATAATTGAATTGAGCGCCTAAATGAGAAGAATCCAACGAGCCTAAGATCGCTTAATTCTGACATTATTTGGGCATATAAATGGTTGACAAACACTATGATTGAGGGAATCATCTCGATTCTCGAAGTTAGTTTTGCCTTGCGTATTTGATAGAAAATAACTAGAGCTTGATGACCTATTTTTTATTACTTTCTTAAATACTTTCAGTTTATGGGTGAAAGTTGGCTGAATCATTCCACATGAATATAGAGAATATATGGGGCAAATTCAGAGTGCTAAATCAGACGACTCATATTGATTACCTCAAAAATTTAATTATAATTGGACTTCCATTTCTTACATGAAGCGGGACTTGGAACTTGGCCCTGTGGCCAGAGATTAGATAGGGCCATGAGGCTTTAAGGATCCTATAGTTCTAAACAAGCATCACCATCGGTGAACTATCGTCGACCACTGTCTTTCTACTGCCTGACAGCAGACCATCGACGGACCACTGTCTGCAGGGACGAAGCCAAAATTTTTTATTAGTAAGGGCACAAATTAATGATTTTCAAATTACTCTTGATATGTATATAAAATTTTAATAAGTAAAATAGTTAGAAAAAAATATAATTATACACTGTTTTTTTTTTTTAAATTAAACTACTCACCAAAATTCATTTTCTACATTTTCTCGATGCTAATTTTAAACCTATTTCCATATTTAAATAAGTTTAAAAAATTAGATTATATCATAAAAATTAAAACTTTAAATTTACAAAATGGTTGAATCTAACCCTTTAATTTCCAACCATTACAATATAATTGATACATCATCAAAAAATTATCTTGATCGGGCACGAATCTCGATGCAAAATTGAGTTGGAAACTTCTAAAATTAATTCAGAGACCATCTCAACTCCAATTTCAGCAAACTTGAAGTCAAACTGAAAGTCTCGGAAATACCAATCCAACGACACCAAATTCGACTCAATCCGAGCCCAAATAAGCCTAAATAAAGGACCCGAAGCGCTGTTGGAAGCTTCATAACACTGTTTGAGTTACCAAACGGTGTCTGATTTTAACGAGCTTATACTCGAATCGAACGGCTCGACGAGACGAATCCAACGAGCCCAAGATCGTAGAATTTCGACATCATTAACGCCTTCAAATGTCCAACGAACGATGCACGATCGTAGGATTCAACATCGGCCGTCCATTCAACCACTCCCTATTCACCCCTGATCTCACACTTATTTACAAGCTATGCCACTCCTAAAAATCTATAAATAGCACCCTCATTCTTCAGAAGAGAGGGTTCAAGCAAGAAGAAAAGAGGGGAAGAGAAGGAAGAGGAGAAGGAAGAGAAGGAAGAAGCTCCTCCTCGACCACCGCCAGAACCTCGCCGGACCACCACCTGAGATCCTCACACTCGCTAGACCACCGCCGGAACTTCGCCGGACCACCACCGAAGCCTCGCTGGACCACCGACAAAGCTTCGCCGCACCACCACCTCAAGGCCCGATGTTCTGGCCCGACATTCTGGCCCGACGTTCTGCTGAAGGCCCGACGCTCTGCTCAAGGCTCGACATTCTGCTCAAGGCTTGATATTCTCCTAAAGGCCCGACGTTTTGACCCGATGTTCTGCTGAAGGCCCGACGCTCTGCTCAAGGCCCGACATTCTGTTGAAGGCCCGACACTCTGCCCAAGGCCCGACATTCTGCTCAAGGCCTGACATTTCCTAAAGGCCCGGCGTTCTGGCCTGACGTTCTGCTGAAGGCCCGATGCTCTGCTCAAGGCCCGACATTCTACTGAAGGCCCGACGCTCTCCTTAAGCCGCGATATTCTGCTCAAGGCCCGACATTCTGCTCATGGCTCGACATTCTCCTCAAGGCCCGACGTTCTGGCCCGACATTCTGCTGAAGGCCTGACGCTCTGCTCAAGGCCCAACATTCTGCTCAAGGCCCGACGCTCTGCTCAGGACCCGACGCTCTGCTCAAGGCCCGACGCTCTGCTCAAGGCCCGACATTCTGCTAATGGCCCGACGTTCTGCCGAAGGCTCAATGTTCTGCTCAAGGCCCGACGTTCTGCTGAAGGCCCAACGTTCTGCTGAAGGCCCAACGTTCTGCTCAAGGCCCGACGTCTTGATCTAAGGCCCTCACCTTCGCTAGAGGCCCTAACCTTCGCCAGAGGCCCTCACTTTTACCAGAGGCCTTCACTTTTCCCAGAGGCCCTCACCTTTGCCAGAGGCCCTTGTCTTCGCCATATCATCATCAAAGGCCGTGTGCTCCACCAAAACATCACATGAGGCCCAAACTTCCGTCGGACCACTACTTGGGGCCTTGAGCTCCACCAGGCCACCACCTGATGCCCACAGTTCTCCCAAAATACTTCTGACTACGGTCCTTTCGACCTCCGTCGCCTACTATGGTCCTTCCGGCCTCTATCAACAGACAACGGTCTTTCTGACCCCGGTCTCTTGCCCACTACGGTCCTTCCGACCTCCGTCGCCTACTACGGTCCTTCCGACCAAAGAAATATATATATATGTAACTCCCACCATGTAATACACTCTATATGATGTACATTTGTGACATCAAGCCATGGCCTTCTCCTTAAGAAGGGCTCATTTGTAATAGACTACAAATACTAGTGGATTCATTCAAACTGGGCCAGACCCTGTGGTTTTTCCCCCCCTTTCAGGGGTTTTCCACGTAAAAACTCTGGTGTCTCTTATGAATGCTACACCTTCTCACTTATATGCTCGTGTGCTGGATCTTCGTACAATGCTAAGACGTTAAACCATATATTTCTCTACCGCCACGAATATTACAGGACGCAACAATAATCATATGTTAATTTTAGCCTCATCAATTGCAAATTAATTGTAATTGTAATGATGGATATTTATTCTCTCTTATATAACAATTGTCAGACATAATTACAAATTTAACTCACATTTGCAAATTCTTTTCTCAAAATTTGCTTATGCTCTGCTTCTCCCACCCTTTAATCGAAATATCTGATATGTGCATTTAATCGCTCTCAATTCATGCTATATATAGCATTAAAATCTACTGTTTAAAAGCACCTCATAATTTCTCAATTACTAATAATTAAAAATAAAGTTCATTTGATTATTCAAAAATGTAATTAATTATCAATTTTATTGATGTTTGAAGTTATAGGCCTATAGTTCTCCAAGTCATCTCTAACTTATATATTTGGACAATCAAAATTAATAATATTGATTTTGTTAATTTAAAATTTGTGTTCTATGTTATATATTTATTATGATTCATTTCACATGATCTTTACAATTTTCGTTATCTGTCATTCGGTCAAAAACAAATCCTTTAAGACTCAATTAAGTCAAAAAATAAATGAAGGAAATAGAACGAAAAAATAAATAAAATAAAAATTAAGATGCAGTTTTTTTTTTCCGTCAAACTCCTAATGTTTTTATCAAAACAAGTATTCTAAAAGTACCCACCGAGAATTAGGGTGATTAGTGGGCGAGCACGGTAGGGAACCCCCATCCCGGGTTCGAATCCCCTCTACTACGGCTTCACCTCTTTAGTGGGGTAAAGAAAGTGTTGGCTTGATGCCGGTGGGTTGCCTCATTAGGTTCCACCTTGGGATTTGTTATGCCACCAAACTCTCCCTTTGAAGTGGCAGCGGATAAATACTCCCATTCCAAAAAAAAAAAAATTCTAAAATTAAATTTTGCGGCTTATTGTTCGAGGATTACCGGAGATCAAGCTAAGGCTTGGTTTGGGACGATATCTTACTGTTTAATAAAGCAGATTTCTAGTAAAAAATTAAAAAAATTTAACTAAAAAATAGATTTAAGAAGCAATAAGAAAGTAGACCCAAACAAAACCTAAGTCTAAATTACTCTTGGGCAACTAGAGGAGGTCAAGAATTATGATTTTTGGATTTTATTAAAAATGTTTATAATTGCAAATTTCTAAATGCACATGATTTCTCTTTCTTTTAAATCATCAATTATAGCATGTGCAAATATATGATGTTACAAATTCATTTTTTAGATGATAATAATTTGTTAATAGGATGATTTAGGTGAATGCGCACAAATCTCTCTCTCTCTCTCGAAATGATGATCTAATAAATCTCCACATTTTTTTCAGGTTAGATAAAAAATATGAACAAAAATCAGGGCTGAATCAACCTCTTTTTTGAGGATGGGTAAAATAAAATTATGAATTTCATAATTTTATGTATGAAATTGAAAAAAAAAAATCTTTCTTAGAATCTTAGCAATTACATTAATTAAAAATAGGTAAAATAGTTAAAAACGTAGAATGCTTATTCTTCAAAGGAATTTTTTTTTTAAGATGGACAATTATCCACCCTAGGCTCTTTCTAATTTCACCCTTGATAAAAGACCAAAATTGTTTATTTATTTTTAATAAATCAACTCCTTATTAATTATATTATATTAAAAAAAAAAATTATGAAAGTGGTCTCAATTGCATTTCCCCTAATTCCCCCAAACCTAACACAACCTAAGAATTGAGGTATTCTCCTAAGGCTAAATGGCTGATAGGTCATGCGCTCTTCATTATTTTTAAATGACCAAATTTAAATACTTTAAAACTATATTTAAATTTTTAAATAATTTATCTAACTTTAAATATTTTAATTAACATCTAAATTATTTTTAAATATTAAATAAAATTAATTTGAAATATATTATAATTATTATATTTATTTTAAGAAATATGAATTTTAATTAAATTTTTTTAACAAAAACACAAATTTATTCAAAGAAAAAAGAAGGTAAAACTTGTAAAAGCCAACAGCCCGTGATACAAAATAGTAAAATCCAATGGAAACAAACAGATTAGAATAAGCAATGAAAGGCGATTGAATAATGGAGGCCCCCAACACCAAGCTCACAACGAAGCACGGACCATCTATAGATGACAGCTATATGACACAGTCTAGACTCCACCAAGCAAGAATTTTAATTAACTTATATATAAATATAATGCTCATTTTTTGCTATGAAATTTAAAAAATATTTTTACACGAAAAACGTAAAATCTATTTGCAATTGTAATCATTTTTAAATTTCGTCCTAATCAAATTTCTTCTTCTAAATTAATCTTCAATAGTGCTCCTTTTGAAAATGTATTCTTTTTGAATCATAATAAAACTTCATTAGTTTTTAGATTTAGGCTTCCTTTGGAACTATTTTTTAATTTTAGTTATAAAATTTTATTTTAAGAACCAATAAAAAAATAGTCCCAAATAAAAAACCTTAATGTCTTTGACACGGAACTCAACTGAAAAGAACGTTCAAATGATTTACAAATAATGATATTGATAGTTTTAATAAGCAAGAATTTTAATTAACTTATATATAAAACAACAATGGCGCGCATCTTGTCCAAATATTAGAACCTTGGCCCAGCCCATTTATACAGCCTTACAAGTATCTTTTGGGCTGTCTCATGTCTGTGGCCCATATAAGCTTTTACTCGATGTGCACTGTAAGATGTGTATATATTGCAGAAATTTTAACTACTAAATTTTTTTAAACGATTGATTTTATTTTGAGATATGTGCATTATAAATTTTTAAATATTATTTTTATTTGAAAAGAAATTCAACAGATTTCAATGCAACAGCATTGCAATCTTCTATCTTATCTATATTTTATATATCAATAAGAAATTTTTTGAATGATAATCATATAAAGTATATTATTTTTCATAATTTTGAAATTAATAATGATAAACATTTTTTAGTCATAATGTTAAAATGTTAATCATATTTTCCTGCAAAAAATAGCTTAAAGATCTCCATCTAATCATATTTATAAGAAAATATTTAAATTTATAGCGAGATGTAGCATTAATATTCATACTAAAAAAATAAATATAATATAAAAAATGGGATTAATCATAATTTCATGATTATGTAACTATATTAATGTTTGATCATTAGAAGGATTGAGCTGTAGATTGTTTATTTATTTATTTATTTATTTATAATTTGAGTACTGAAGCACAAACTTGATACATAAGAGATTAATTTCTAAGATTTTAGTAAACTAATAAATTTGTTATCAACTAAGGCCTCGTTTGATTCCTGCATTCCTTTTGCAGAAATTTATAGAGAAACAATTATTAATGAAATAGAGCTCCCATAAAATTTACTAAAGAAAAATGACTGTTTGATTTCATTTCTTTTTCTTGCATACACAAACTAAAAAAGCTAATTTTTTTTTTAACAAAAAGGAAACTTTTTATTCCATAAAAAGAGCGATTTCAAGATCCAAAAAGCAAATGCAAAAACAAGAGAAAAAAAAAAACCCCCGAGGGCTCAGTAGAAGGCCGAGACTACCAACTTCCCATACGACAAGCTCGGACTGTCCAATTGGAGGACCAAAACGCGAAGCAGCCATCCTAACGAGATCAACACCAAGGTTGCCATGAGCTAAGCTGACGGATAAGCGAGCCACAATCACATCATTGCCTAGCAACAACCAACGAAAAAAAAAGAAAAATGAGATCTCCAAAGGCACTTAAGCCCACTGAAAGAGCCAATACGAATGCACACACTATCACCAAAAGAATCACCCAACCAGCCCAGAGAATAGATACCTTGTCCAGCCAACCAAAGGGCCACCCAAAAAAGAAAACCAAGTACACCATCACCAACCACGTCTACCCCTGCCACGAGTCCTACCACGAGAGGCAAGAGAAACAAGAGATTTATTTCTCAATAAGAAAAAAGAATCGCCCGGATCCTCATCCCCAGATGATTCAAAATAATCAAAATCTCGTCTTGTACCCAATCCAATTGCACACGAACATCCAATCCCGAATTGTCCCCCACATGATACACTAAACTTTGAGGATCAATTAATGTAATAAGTACATCCACAAAATTATTGTTAACTAAATAGTCGTCCAAGACTGGATGCAAACTAGAGTGAGAAGACACCTCACAAACCTCCGCACCCAAATTATCAGACGGAAGAGCAGCAGCCTCATGAGGGCAATCCAAAACAATAGGCTTAAAAGAAATTTCACCCAAAACAGCCGGGGCACACACCACTGACAACAAACGATCAGCACCACCATAATTATCAGCACTGAGACAAGTTCTAGGGGAGACCATAAGGAGATCTAAATCACCTAAAATGGAACCTTGAGGGAGAAAGGGTAAAGCATCAGGGGACAAAACAGCAACACCCACACCACCATCATCCTTACCACCCGAAAGGTCCACATTATTAACCACATCAATTACCACATTCTCAATAGTTAAATTAGCTTGAGGGGTATCCAAATCAACCCCCTGAACCACAGGCTGCGCATCCAAAGCCGAAGTTTGAAGAATGGGTTCAACAGAAAAAACTTGCTCAGCCTCAACATTATAAGAAGGGAGAATTGGATCAGAGACAATAGAATCATTCTTAGCAACCTTAGACGAAATAGATAAATCAACCTCATGACGGCAATTACCCAAAAAATGCCCAAATTTTTTACATGAAGAACAAAAAGAAGGGAAATCCTCCAAAACAACATGCTGAACATACCCAGATAATTCAGGGCCTAACCAAACACGATCGAGATAGGATTTAGTAACATCTAATTCCACTAACACACGAGCAAGAGATGGCCTAGACCCAATAGCAGTAGCATTATCGATTTTAAGGGGCTTTCCAAAGATTAAACCCAAGCCATGAAGTATTCGGGGAGAGAAGAGATGGGGGCGCATAAGAGGGAAAGACACCCAAATGGGAACAATTAGCGACTCCACCCCAATGCCCACAGAAGGCAGCCATTTGATGAGTTTCATAAAGCAGTTATAAACTAAGTAAGATCCATGGCAAAAGACCCGACAATAATCAAGATCGTTTTTAAGCTTAATGAGGATATGCGACGGGTCCAGCAACGTAACAGAAAATTCACCATTCAATTTTAGATTGAAGAAAAACCGTCAAATAGAGTCCAAAGAAGGACTCTTAGAAGGAAAAAATCCGACTAGAGAGAACTGGAAAGGCGCGGCCAACACAGAGATTTCTTGTTCCGAGATCCAAAGAGAGGGAATAAAATGAAAAGAAGAAACCCTAAGATCCGGAAAAATGGGATCATCTTGCTAACCCGCAAGTGCATCCAAAAATGAACGAGAAGAAAAAGAAACCACTAAAAAATCAGGGTCACATAACTTCGGCGGCATGCCGGCAACCACCGGGCAGAACCAAAAACAACGAAAACCCAAAGTAAAAAATCAGAGCAATAGGAACTTCCCATATGAAAACAGGAAGACGAAGCCACCACGGCGAGGAGCCCCAGCCATAGGAACACACCAGAGACGGCTAGGGCAAAAGCCTTAGCAATGCAGAAGCGGGAGCGAGAGGAAAAGTGGCATAAATTAAAAGTGGCACTAAACTAGCAACTCTAAAAACTAAAAAAGCTAATTAATTACGTTTGGTTATATTTAACGCTCCACTATTCTAATCATAAAAAACAAATTTTTCCTCTACTTAACAGTAAGTACATACGAAACTACTTTACCTAGACCATCATCATATCACATCTAACATGGCGATCAATTATCTGCGACAACCATTTCTCTCTGAACAGTCTTTTGATATTTTCAGATAGGCAGAAATACGCCGTTTTATGAAAACAAATTTTAGAGAAGTTGTGTTAACAAATAGATAGCTGTAACTATTTTCGGCGATTCAAACCAGAAACATCATAATTAAGTCCAAACAAACGAGGCCTAAGTAAGCTCTAAACTATCCAAAAAGAGACTTTTCATCTATATTTGGACTGAAAATATCTTTGATTAAGTAGTGAAAACCGTTGTCTATACCTATCTTTAGCGATAGTTTTCAAACCGTTGCTATAAACTACTGCTGCGAAAACATTAACTTTTTTATAGTGATTTGGATCAATTAAAATAAATTCATACATATATCATATACACAAGATTCAAATCCAAATTCTTTAAATTGATAATCAAAGCTCCTAATGAACAGAAGCTGTTATTAGAAACAAAACTGATTTGACTCAACCAAAGAGAGAGAGAGAGAGAATTCGTTTAACACGACAGCAGAACAGCTCAGGTACGTGCGACGTCGCAGGTGCTGCGACAGCTTCAAAATAAGCTGCACTTATCCTTACTGCTTGCTAGAGCGACATATGGAATCTGATCTACAGCATAAATAAACTTTGGACTTTGAAAGTTAATTCACAATAATGAAATAAATATATAACAGCCATCTGTCATATTTATAAATTCAATCAATAATAATAATAAATTCTAAGAAGAAAAAATTTGATGAAAAGACAAACTATAGTCATTCAAGTCTAAGAAAATCAAATTGTTTTGGCGTACTATTACTTTGCCATCATGAATTGACCTCTTACCATTTTTCTTTTAGAGAAAATGTCAAAATTTTAAGATTTAATTTTAAAAATTGTAAGCCAATTTGATCAATGGAAGATTGCCTCTGAATTTTATGCAGGGCAAATAAAGCCTTTCGTTGTTTTAGCATTGAACTAGAAATGCAAGGATTTTTACATGAAAGATCCTGAATACAGAAAAACCACAGGGCCATGTTAGTTGAACTAATTTCACTAGTATTTAAGTAGATTACAAAAACCTCCCTTAAACTTGAGGACAATTAGATTACAAAAGTTGATAAAGTGAATTGAACTTCATGTGGGTAATACTGGTCGGGCAGAAGTCTGATGTCGATCGATGAACAGGCAGAAGTCTGACGATGATCGAGAACAACTCTGGCGACTGGCGATGTTTAGAAAGAAGTTAGGCGGCTTTCGTGAATAACTTCGGCGATAGTCGGGAAGAACTTCAACGACGTTCGAAAAGAAATTTGGCAGCATTCGGGAAGAACATTGGCATTGGTCGAGAATAACTACAATAATGGTAGAAAAGAACTCCGGCGGTGGTTGAGGAGAAGTCCAATGGTGGTCATGTAGAACTCAAGTGATGTTTGGAAAGACTTCGACGGCAGTCGGGAAGAACTCTAGCGGTGGTCGGTGAGAACCCCAATGGTTTTCTGGAAGAACTCTGGCGGTGGTCGAAGAGAACTCTGATGGTAGTCAAGGAGAACTTCGACGGTGGTCAAAAAGAACTCCAACGACGGTTGGGAAGAGCTCCAATGACATCCGAGGAGAACTCCAATGGTGGTTGGTGACAATCGAATTCCCTAAGTTTTCTTCTTTTTCCCCTCCCCTATGTGAAAAATGGGAGGCTTATTTATAATTTTTTGAGAGTGACATGACTTGTAAATAGTGAGAAGATCAAGGGTAAGGTGAAAGTGTTCACTCAGACGGCTCATAGTGGTTCATTTGATCATAAAGCGTTTATAAAGTATTGAGTGTCTTACGATGTTATAATTTGACGATCTTGGGCTTCATGGATTTGTCTCGCCGAGCCGCTCGATTCAATTCGACTATAAGCATGCCATGTTTTGAAGTCATTTGATTATTCAATTGATGCTTTGAAGCGTTCAAAACTTCAAATACGCTTTGGTCCTTTTGATTTGGGTTCATTTGGGCTTAGATTAGACTGATTTTGCTGTCGTTTGATTTGTCTCTTCGAGATGTTCAATTGAACTATAAACTTGTCAAGATCAAAGTTTGGATAGTCTCAAAATTAATGTTTTGAAATCTACTACTCATATTTACATCAAGATTCGTGCCCAGTCAATGTGAATTTTTGCTGACATTTTCAACGGCTATGATTCCACTCTACCCACCCACCACTTTTAACTTCCAAGTCCTCAGGGACACTGAACGCAACACCCGCCGGCCTACTTAAGCCGGCCGTTAATTCAGCCGAAGACTAGCCCAGCCCGTAATCCCTAGCATACGCTCTATGTCGTCGAACCCATCATCAGAAATCGCCGGCATCAATAACGACGACGATTCGATCATTTCCAATCTCCGCGCCTCCCACGCCGCCCTATCCAACATCGTCCGATCCTCCATCGCCGCCGCCCGAGAGCTTGACGCAGCCGACGGCCGAATTTCATGCCGGCAAGAATTCCTCGCCGGCATAACCGCCGCGATCGCACCGCTTCAATCTCATGCACTCGCCACGAAAGCCTTGAACGTGCGAATCAACCAGGCTGTTTCTCCGGCCATATCCTTTCTCCAAGCCTTTTCTCGAGCCAAACGGCTTGAACACCGCCTACTCGCTCTTTCCTCTGGAGACGGAGGCGACGAAGGCTGTAGCGCGGATCATACTATGACATATGTGGACTGCGTCCAAAAGCTGAGCGCGGCGGTGGCGGAGGTGACGGCCGAGTGTGAGCCTGCGGTACAGAGGTTGCAGGACGCGGTGGAGTTCTTGGGAAGGACGAAGGCGACTGATAAGCTGAGGCTGAGGCGGCTGAAAGATGCGGCGGCGGCGTTGAGAGCGGTTTGTGAGGAGGAGGTGGAGCAGATGAGGTAGGTGAAAGTAATTCTTTCAAAATATTATTTTAAAAACATTTTACCGCTAAGAAAAAGTTCATTTGCTGCATTTACTTACATATAATACTTTGGAAAATTTAGTTATTCTTTTGCAAGCGAAACCCTAAAATTAGAATTAAATTCCGGGTAAGCAAAAAATTTGATTTCAACGAACTTGTAGTCTACTGAATATTTTGACGAGACAAATTCAATGACACAAATTTGAGTTTAGTCCAAAAGAGCTTAGATTTGGCACTTAGGGCGCAATAAAAAATTTAACATACTAATTAAAGAACTAGACAATATTCAAATCTCACATGTCTATAGCGAAATCGAGTGTCTCGATTAAGCAATGAGCCCAAGATCTTCTAATTCTAACATTCTTAAGGCACATTGTTGAAAGAACAACCAATGATATATAACGGGATTTTATTTGAGTCATTCGATGGAGTTTTTCATATTGACTATATTTATGAAATATGTCACTCAAAAAATATATATAAATAGACCCCTAATCTTTTCTCAACAAGATTTCAATGTGACATCCTCACATATTCTTTGTCCACAGTGCGATCAAGATTTTGAGAGGAAAGAGGTTATGCGACAAATGAGAACGTATCGAAAGAAGTTAGAGGGGCAATTTAATAAACATGAAATTTCAACTATTAAATAAATATGATGTTTTTAAAAATTATTTATATAAATCCCTCAACAATTACTTACATAAATATTGTTTCATATAAATGCCAACTATATGAATCATCTAACTTGCACGCCTCTGTAAATTATGAGAAATTATTAAGGCGAAGTCTGGATGAAATGTTACGTCTATATATTCGAGTGTACACAATGTGTGCAAATTATGTACAAAAATATATTGTTTATATATAATTCGGATATATAGACTCCACACATAATAATTTGTCGTAAAATTGTGGCTTACTCTATCATTAATGGGTGATATTTTAAATTTTTGGTATGGTGACCAAATTTAATTATTAAGCAGGTATGAGGGCCCACTTGACGAGGCCCTGCTTCGGCTTCAGGACGAATACGAGGAGATTCTACGGCGGCTGCGCCACCCGGAAGTCGGCGAGAGTGCCGGTTCCGGAGAAGGCGAGTCGGAACCGGACGGTATGGATCGGCTTGGGCAAGGAATGGACGGTCCAGATTGGCCGGCCCTGGGGTCGCCGGAGCAGATCGAGGTGCTGCGCCGGATCTTCGAGACCCTCACTTCCAATGACTGCCTCGATATCTGCATCGATATCTTCGTCAAGGTTAAAGTCAACTGAAACGCCCAGCTCCCATCCATAGCTTAAGACGAAGAGAAATATTTCAAAAAATAAATAAATAATACAAACTAATTTAAACAAATTATTTATTACGGATATAAATTTTCATTATTTATCTAAAAACAAAAAAAGATAAATTTTTAGCCTTTTTAAAATTTTATAATTTTCATTATTATTATTTCAATTAACTCTTGAGAAATGTTATATATATATATTATTTGTAATCAAATATATCATTATTATTCCTGATAAATATTCATAATAAATAATAACAAAATATTTAAGATCACATAAATTTAAAAATAAATAAAAAAATAAGTTCGCCATTAATCTCTGATTCATCTTTGTAAAAAAAATAAATAATAAACCTGCAGGTTCGCTATCGCCAAGTAGCCAAAGCTCTGATGCGGCTAAACCCGGAGTACCTGAAGACCTACGAACCAGAAGATATCGACCGCATAGAATGGGAATCCCTCGAATCCTCCATCTCCCTATGGATCTGCCACCTCCGGGTCGCCGTTCACTCCGTTCTCGCCGCCGAAAAACATCTCTCCCGCGCCGTCCTTTCATCCGCCATGGACGGCGCCGTCTGGCCCGAATGCTTCGCCCAAATCTCTGACCGCATAATGGCTGTTTTCCTCCGTTTCGGGGAAGGCGTCGCCCTCTCCTCCCCCGAGCCTCAAAAGCTTTTCCGCCTCCTCGAAATGTTCTCCGCCGCCTCCCGCCTCCGCCCAGTTCTCTCGCTTCTGTTTGACGACGCTGCCCCCGATATCGCAGCAAGGTTCCGAGAGCTTCAGAAGATGCTCGTCAACGCCGCATCCCGTGCTTTCGCGACGCTTGAGAATCTTCCCGACGCTTCCCCGCCGCCGAGCGACGCTTCCGTTCCGGGAGTGGTTCGGTATGTGATTAATTATCTGAAGTGTGTTGCCGACGGGAAATATGCGTCGGCGATGGTGCACGTGCTCCGGACGGAGAGCTTATGGAAAGCTGGGTTTTTGTCGCGGCCCGACCCGGACGAAGCACTGCTGGGGGAATCTCTTGCCAGAGCGCTCGACGCGCTGCTTGCCATTGTGGAGCTGAAGCGTGGGAGGTAAGTGTTGATTAATTATATATTTTGATTTTCTTAAAAAAAAATCTTTAATTAAATATGTTATAGTTATATTTAAGATTAGTACATGTCAAATTTAGATTATTTGGTTAGAATAAATTATTTTCAAATAAAAATTATATAAAAAAAGAGTTTAAAATTACTACATTTAGTTTAAAATAATATAATAAAATTTTAAATAAGTTATATTAATATAAAATAAATTTAATAATATTTAAATTCATCTTAATAAAATTTATATTAAGATATTGGAACATAAATTTTTCTACCATCTTTTTATTGTTGACTTTCTATCTCATCTTTGCTTAATAAATTTAATTAAAAAATAAAAAATAAATAGCTTTAAATGATGAAATAAAATTAGTTCAAGACTTGCTCAAATCTTTTCTTTAAAAATGAGTTTTGTAAATTTTAATTAGTTTTAAATAAGGGAAATATATGAGGATATTTCAAATATCATGATCAAATATTAGTTATAATATATTGTTTAAAATATTAAGTTCATTTTTTAAGAAGAATATAATATATGAAAAATAAATTCAATTTATATAATTATCCCATGAATAAGATCATAGTTGTAGAATTAATAGTCATAGGATAAATCCTTTTTTTCATGACAATCATTCAAACTAAATTCCACATTCATTCATTATTTTATGATAATATTTGATAGATAAATATTTCGTATGTTGAACTATAATAATAAAAGCCCTGTCAATAGCATCTATCATTTCAACAACAATAAAATTTTTATTCCAACTATTGTACTGCTAAGAATAAAATTCTCATTAAAATATAATAATCTATCCTTTTTTTTAAAATAATAATCTATCATTCATAGAAAAATTATTATATGAGAAGTCCTTATGGTGTTCGGTCTTTAATCATATGACTAAGAATGAATTTTTTTATGGTACATGAGAGATTATTACGTGCATAGTCCGAACATGGATAATTGTTCAGTTTTGTGTATAGTCCGAACATTGATAATTGTTCAATTTTGTGACTCTAAACAGTAAAAACATATTGACGAACAATAAAAAATAGTAGTGAACAATAAATGATCTTTTACTATTCACAATCACAATCGAATAGTTCTCCATATCTAAACTTCGCACATAATAATCTCTTCTTACATAATGAAAAGTTAAAGGTAGATTTACCCGCGCATAATAATTTCTCTCTTTTATGAGACTAAAATAATTAGATTACAGGTACAAGGACAGAGTGGCCTCTCAACTGTTCGCGATGAACTCATACTGGTACATGTACATGAGAACCCGAGGCTCGGAGCTGGCTCGTCTTGTAGGCGAGGAAGAGATGAGAGAAAAGTACAAAGCTGCGGCGGAGGCGGCGGCCTACGCGTACCAGAAGGAGGCGTGGGGTCCAATGTTGAGAATGGTGCAGACCGACGTCGGAACGGAGAAAGGGGAGGCGGCGAGGGCGGTGGCGAGAGGAAAGGTTGAGGTTTTCGCAAGAGAGGTGGAGGAGATCTTGACAAGGCATAGAGCGGCGGGTTATAAGGTTCCGGACAGGGATTTGAGGGAACAGATTAAAAAAGCTGTGAAGGAGATGGTGGTGCCGGCTTATGAGCGGTTCTTGCATAGTTGCTCTACGGCGATGCAGGGGCGGCCGGTTCTGACGCCGGAGGCTTTGAAGGAGTTGATTGGGAGGCTGTTTGAAGGCAGTGGAGGAAGTGGCGGCGGCAACGCCGGGAGAGGGGAGGTTGGGGTGGGAGCGGCGGCGGAGGAATTGGTGCCGTCGCCAGGAGGGGGGAGGTTGAGAAGAGAGAGGAGGAGGGTGGAGGGGCTTAGAGCTGGAGAGGGAAGTACAGAATCGCTATGAAGTTTTAATCTCTTCTTTCGTTTAATGTTTAGTTGATGAGATTTTTGGGATTGAAATCTAAAATGAAATCTATCATATAAAGGATGATTAATTACTAAGATTTTATCAATATTATTAATCAAATTTCTTTCAACAAAAGAGATAAGCCGAAGAAGAGCATACAGGGAGGACAAATGTTTTATATTACATAGAAAAGAATAAAGTTAACCAAAATTGATTTACCAGATATATTGTCTATACTATGTGTGATTTGCAAAGCTGTACAGTAGCAATCGGAATTGGATTAAGCCTCGTTTGGGACGGCTTTCTTACTACTTCTTAAAATAATTTTTTTGTATAAAAATTAAAATTTTTATACTAGAAAGCTGTTTTAAGAAGCAGCAAGAAAGCTGTCCCAAAGAAAGCCTTAATCTGCATCATACAGTTTAGTCAAAAAACCTGTGAAACCTTTTGCCCTTCATTTGCAGCTGGTCTTTCCTGCGATGTGCTCAGCACCTTTACCTTGAAGATAGCCTGTACAAATGAAGTATTCTTACATGAAAAATGAGGATGACAAATTGATAGAAATAGTAAAAAATTAGAGAAACTAGTTAGAGAATAATCTTCTCAGACTATTTAGGCTTGCCATGATCATTCAAAGTTCAAACTTGAAGTGAAAATGCCTCAAAAAGCCTATATTTGCTTAAAATTTTAACTAAAATTATGGCTGCAGCTGTCTGTCAAATTAGTTGAAGAGCTGTTTTGACAAAAGTAGAGTTTGTAAAAATTGTTATGACTATCTTATGCAACGGTATCGAGCCGTACCGAACCGTGGAACCGAGTAGTACCGAGCCGCGGTACAATAAAAGAATGATGTGGTGCATTTTTTTTTTCATATGACGTCTTTATTAGGACCAGCAAAAGAACTAAAAATAATAAATGTTTCTCCTTCGATGATAAAGAAGAGTTACCATGAAGATAGCTGCACAACCAAAAATTGCCTGCATAGTACTACATTCAATCTATGGAGTTTCATAGATCTAAAAACAAAGTATGATATATTATTGCATATGGAGATGTGATGATAAAAAATTATTCCAAAGAAGCCACATACTTGCTTATCAGAACCAAATTCAATAGAGTGCGATGAACGGACACGAACGGGCGAATTTGGCGGTAATTGGTATCGTCTTCCTTCATTGCTGTAATAAAGGAATCAGTTGTTGTAAAACAGAGGTGTAATATATCATCTTGAAAAAGTTATCCCAAATAATGCAAATATCATGGCAATCTTTAGAGGAATTTTTATGAATAAATGCGTCAAAATTTAAGCAAAAAATTTTTGCATCCATCTCCGTGACCTAGATTGATCGATCTAATGCATCAATTGATGGAGAGTTTATTTTGTGCGGACGTCAGATGCAACTCTATGTTCGGATGCTATGGTACCGAGCGGTGCCGAACCATGGTATTGAGCCGCGTTACAATAAAAGGGTGACGTGGTGCATTTTTATTAGTCTCCGGATGACGTTCAGTGTCCGCACATAATAATTTTTCCAGTTTAAGAGTTATCTTCATATGACGTCTTTATTAGGACTAGCAAGAGAAGCAACAAAAGACCTAAAAATAATAAATGTTTCTCCTTCGATGGTAAAGAAGAGTTTCCATGAAGATATCTACACAACCAAAAATTGCCTGCATTGTACATTCAATCTATGGAGTTTCATAGATCTAAAAACAAAGTATGATATATTATTGCATATGGAGATGTGATGATAAAAAAATATTCTGAAGAAGCCACATACTTGCTTATCAGAACCAAATTCAATAGAGTGCGATGAACGGACACGAACGGGCGAATTTGGCGGTAATTGGTATCGTCTTCCTTCATTGCTGTAATAAAAAATGAAAAATGAACATTTTGTAATTGGGATTGAGAGAGAAAATGACAATTTTTCTACTACTCACTCAATAATCCAGGTACCATGCTGGCTCTGCAAGTCGGTCAAGTAAAAGATACTATTTTTGCACGTTATACGCGCATGAACTTTATGAACCTATAAAAGGAGAAGTTTTTAACGTCAATCAACTGAAAGAAAGCCGGAGGAGCATCCATATAAACTTTTCTTTGGTGATATCCAATTTGCCCTTGCAGAGAGTAGGTCAGCAGCGCAGGAAAAAAAAAAGAAAATTTACTTCTTAAAATTTCTTAGAAAGCACATGATAGCAATGCATCTGCACAAAAAACACCCAATAAACACATTTCACAGTTCACAAATTCTTAATCTTTAAACAAAAAAAACAATATTTTTTGAGAAACCAATAACCTCAACAAGAAATAACAACAATAAATTAAGAATTAAAAAAAACAATGCAAATGAATTGAAAATCATAAATTTGTTGAAAATCATATTGCATTGAAATTGTGATGTAGGATGCAAGAAATCTTAGAAGTCTAGGGTTCATGTTACAACTGGAAGATGCAATGTAGAAGGCACACAAAGCAGATTTAAAATTCATAGTTCTAAGAACCACAATCAAAGAATTTCAGCAACAAAACAGCCACTAAAAATGCAAAATACGATTGGAATTAGGACTTAGCTCCCAACAAGATCATAATCGGAAGACCCTACAAGAACCGGGCAATAAGAGATTGAAAGTTACTATAGGAGCCAACTCAGGAGTTTACAGATATCGCCACCGATTAAAAAAAAAACGCTAGGAATTAAAATAGAGCCATTGAACTGAATAGGAAATCAATGGCAGAATCAGTCAACAAAGCAATCAAAACTATGAAATCATGGTTGAATCACACCACAAAACAACTAAGGCATGGAATTATAACATATCATATTCTCATAGGCATCATCATAGACAAGTTTCCTAACAAAAAAAACCTCATAAATAGAATTAACAAGATAAAACAACTAAAAAAAAAAATAGTTTGCTAATTTGTTCATCATAATGCACAAGAATTCAACTTTTGATTAGTGTAGAACTTCACATTTCTATCAAATGATAAATGACATTACAAAATCTAAGGATCCTAATATAACAAAATGATGCAATGCAAACAATCTAACAAAACAATTTTAGTCATTGGCATTTCCAAAGATGCCAGCATGGTTGCAAAACAAACAAACATAGAAGATTGGAAAGGAAGAGCGCCTCATATCACAAGGGTTCAATATGACAAAAAGTTAACTTGTTCAATCAATTTTATCAGAGCATTGGTACTCTGTGTCAATTAATATCCCCAGCATTTTCATAAAAAAGTACTAGCATTAAGTGATCCAAAGAACATTCTGCAAAAAGTGGGAACCGATATTGGATGCTTTATCCCAATCAGTCAGGTTAATTTCTCATTATAGAAGAGAACTACTATTATCTTGGCAAAAAGGGGGAAAAATGAAGTTCGATTGGAGATGAATGACGGCATTTTTTAGTTTCACGGCAATTTGGAGTGAAAAATGAGATTTTCGGTTGGAGATGCCCTTAGGTGCATACATAAGGTTTCACGTAAGTGAATATATACACGAGATGAACAGCTCAATACTCATTCATGTAAGAGTTTATATTTATTTCTCTATATGATTGATCAAACTTAAACAAAATTTTAAAAACTCATCAAATAAATAAATAAACTTGAATACTACTTTATTTGTTCATTTATGTTTGTGACTATGCACATTTATTGTTTAACAAATAGCTCACTAAGAACTCAATAAAATGTTCATTTGATGATGGCCTAATTGCTCATCTGATAACTTATTGTATACTCTTGTATTAATTTTTTCATCTCACATGCTTTAAAAATTAAGTATATTATTAAATGTATATATATGATAAATATATTAAATAAATAGCTAGATATATAGATTAAAAACTTTCTTATTGATATTTAAACTTTACCAAATAATTTAAGTAATACTCTAATAAATTATGCCAATTTTGATTGAAATTTATAAATTTAATTATATTTAATAAGTCATATGTTTAAATCATTAGCATCAAACATAAAATTTGTTATACTCAACTATCACTCATAAAAACACTAATAAAAAAGCTTGAATAAAATTTTAAAATTCGGGACAAGTTCAAAGATGTCATGTGCATGAACATATTCCATTCATCCATGCTAGAGCCCAAGTTTTCAAAATGATATGCGCAATGTGATGTATAAGGCTTGTTTTTCTGCTTTAATAAGCAAAATGCAAATTGAATAAATGCTTCACATAATAGAGAGTTAGTTCATGACTTCTATATCATATTATGAGCATATAATAGTCATTTAATTACACAAATTAAATCACATTAGATAACAATTTTCAGAAAATATAATGATAAGTTCAATAATAATAATTTCCATCTATTCAAAAGCAAAAAGAAAATCAAATACATAATAATGAAGTGATGAAAGAATATTTAAAAGTAAAAAATACTTCCGAGATTGAGTGACTAACTAGAGACCAAGAGGTGTAGCCGTGTAGGTGGTATGAAACAAGAGAGAGCATGAAGATATGACATTGAGAAACATCCTCAAGAAGAAGTTTATAAGCAATAAGCTACTAGCGCCAACAACAAGAACAAGTGATAAGCATATAAGAAAACTAGTGGCTAAGAAAGGGTGAAGAGAAGAACATCCAAAAAATACCTAGTTCCAATGGGAGAAAAAATAGAAACAAGGAACTACGACTCAATACAACAACAACAACAACATCAAGCCTTTATCCCACTACGTGGGGTCGGCTGCATAAATCCTTTTTCTCCATTGTGTCCTATTAAAAGTCAAATTCTCGTTTAAATCTAATAAAGAAAGGTCATTCCTAATATTTTCTAACCAAGTCTTTTTAGGTCTACCCCTACCTTTCTTAACATAAGTCAAATCTAATACCTCTACTCTCCTAACCGGGTCATCGCAAGGCCGCCGTTTTATGTGACCAAACCATCTAAGGCGACTTTCTCTAATCTTATCTTCTACTGGAGCTACTCCAACCTTTTCACGTATATGCTCATTTCGTATCCTATCTCTAAGGGTAAAGCCACTCATCCACCTGAGCATCCTCATCTCTGCCACACTTAACTTAGTATTATGCTTCTCTTTTAAAGGCCAACATTCGGCACCATAAAGCATTGCAGGGCTCACTACCATCTTATAGAATTTTCCCTTAAGTTTGAGGGGTACATTTCTATCACATAACAAGCCCGATGCATTCCTCCACTTCAACCATCCAACTTGAATTCTGCTGATAATATCCCCATCAATGAGTAAAAAAAATATTAAGTAAATCTTTGTGCCCATTTATTACAGTAGATGTTGAACCAAAACATGAAATAAAAATAGGATTTCATTTTGAGTCAGAGCGAAGCACACAATGATATAATGCAAAATGAAGAAACAGAGCGACAAGCGTGCTTTAGTGTGAGCTTGTGCTTCCCAACCGAATGATGCATAGAACCAATGCATTGCATTGCATTGCTTCGCTCCTGAAGTATGCTTTTAATAACAGTTGCTAGAGTACACAAACAAAGATGCTATATTATACCCTCAAAAAATACATTGTAGTTTACAAGAGCACATAAAGTGTAATAAACAATAAATTACAAACTTAAACAATATATCATGTAGTGCATATCTTTTTCTCCTACTTCCAGGCTAATATGCTTATGGTATCCAAGATTTTTTCAAAATTTATAAGAGGATGTATGCATCGAAGAAGGCATCTGTGGATAGTTCAAGTATTTTACAGAAATAAATATAAGTACAGAACTCTTTTAGATATAATCACCAATCAAAACTAGAAATGAACAGAAATATTAACTATTTGAGGTAATTAAAAGAAAATCTCACAATATATGGCACAGATCATTTCGAACTATGAAGAAAATGAAATTATGCATCTGGCTGTTTGTTATGTAAAAATCGATGTATTTCGGCATAAAATAAAAACAATTGCATAAAGGACATACAGTCATACACCAAGTTTTTTACCAAATCACCTGCGGAAAAGGTAAATGGATCAATGTTCCTTCCGAGCCATCATTTGAAATACTCCTGCAAAAATCAGCATGTGCTACACTAAAATCTTCAGCCATGAGGACAAACCAGAAGATAAGATTGGAGAGCAAACTACCCAATGATATAAAATCTCTTGTCATCTCTGACCAGTCGAATAGGCTGCAAATCACCATTATTTAAAGGAAAGAGATACCACCTATACACAAAATATACTCTTTCTTTAATAAATTAAAAGAATAAATAGAATGCTCGAAATAAATATCAGTATTATTACGAAAGGAAAACATACTCTCCACCAAGAGCTCGTTCCAGGGCGTCATCATCTTCAAACCACTTTTGTAATTGGTCGCTTGCCTTAATGATTCAGAACAACTCAGAATTACAATTTCTTAATGCAACTGACATAATGTGCAATATGATTTCTTGTAAAGAAAAAGTGAGGATTCAAAAATTATAAATTACCAATAATCCAACCCCTAATATTCTTTAAATGTAAACAGATAATAATAAAGTTTAGGTTTAATTGATAACAAAAAGATCATAAGCATCAGCCAATTAAAGCAGGATTTTAAAATAAATAAAACAAGGGAACAAAATAATTCATTCCCACAAAACTTAAGTTTCACAGTATCCCAAAATCAAATTGTTACTTCTTTCTAAGCAAGATAGAATTATGAAAGACTATAAATATTCTGTTAATTTATTAAATCTAGTAAAAAGAGAAATATTATCCATTCATTTGTCCTTAAATGGACGCGCCAAATCTTAAAAATAATAGCTCACTCGCCTACAGATTAACTACAGTTAAATACTAAAAATTATATGTTAAAACTAGCTATGGTAGCGTTTCCTGAAGGTTAGAAGTGTTTTGTACTTATAAAATTATTCCAGCTCCTTATGCATGATTTTTTATCACTGAAATTCAAAACGTACCTTATCAGAGAGGCGGCAGGTAGGTGATCTTCCTTCAAGTTTTGAGCTGTAGAAAGCGTTTTTTAAGTTAAATTTGAAACTCAAATGCTTGAGTAATGGGTAATAATCAGAAACCGGTTAAGCCAGAAAGGAGAAAGCAAAAGAATGAGCAGTGAGATGGCCACATAATGCACTAGTTAGAAAGCCCTCCAATTAAGGTATGATTACTGTCTAATCGGCCAGTTCTCCTAATAAATATAATTAAATTTTTAACAGAAACTATGATATACAGGAAGATATGGAAACCAAATCAACTATAGCATCCAATATATAATTCTATTTTTTGTTCAACTTATGAACGGAATAATAAGAATTTCACCAGAAATATTCTTGGGCTTAGAAGAATTACTAATTGGATGCTGATTGAAGAAGAGTTGGAAGCCGATGAAATATATGATGAGGCTTTCTGGGGTAGAAAGGCTTCTCCGAAAGATAATAAAGATCACTATGACAACATCGATGGTGCAGAAGATATTGATCATATGGTTGTTGAAGTCGTGCAAATGGTGGATCATACATTCGATCAGCCTATTCAAAAGATGCATGCTCGCACGAATGCAATCTCAAATCTATAGAATGAAAAGCAGGCAAGAGGTAACCAAGAACAACACCTATGAATAGAACACCTCAACCACAACACGAAGCTGAAGAGGCCGAAAAGACTTCTGAAGTTGTGATAAGATTACAAAGAAAGGTGCAATCTCATATACAGAAGAAAAACCAGGAAATTAACCAGCTTCATGTTCGTCTTGATGAAATAAGTGGAATGATAAAAGAACAATTTGGACAGCTTAGCCTAGTAGTTGCAGTTGGACGACAACAAGCAGTGAAATCTCTTGGGATCTGTCAATCCAATATTGGATATAGGAGGCACCCAAGCTATTCTCTCCGATGTTCTAGTTACTCGGGAAAGTGAATTAGAAACTCTACAAGAGCCAGCATTAGCAGTCCATAAAGAAGATGGAATTGTAAGGCCCAAACTGAAAATCTTATTAATCAAAAGGTTAAGACAATCATCACTTCTGAAACTGTTGAGGTCTCAATGGGCAAAGGTCGAGCATACCCCACTAAATATGATTTTGTACAATACACAAAAGAATAATTTGTACCAAAGTTTAACACATTCTGGCACTAAAAATCCCATACAACATTTGGTTCAATTCAAAGCTACTTGTAGTAATACTTAAGGGAATAATGTCTTATTACTTTGCCAATTTGTTAGCACCTTCACCAGCACAGTCTTCGAATGGTATGCTGAGTTATCCAATGACTCAATCAAAACATTTGCAAAGCTAGAGACAATGCTTGCTAAAAGATTTGTGAGTGCCACAAAGAAAGTGACTGTATCGCTCTTGAAAGAAGAAATGGTGAGTCTCTTACTAAATATATCACAAGATGGTGGAATCTTAGCATAAGATGTAAGCAACAACTCACTGAAAAATATGCTATGGAACTTCTCATATGGAACATTGATGACCAAATGGCTCCTTATCTACTAACGGTTAACTCCTAAAAGGAGTAATAAGCCCAAACAAAACAAACTAATGAACAATTCCTAAAAGGAGCAATAAGCCCCAAACAAAACAAAGTGGAATGTTTATTGCTTCTTTTAGGAGTTGCCCGTTATTTGTTTAGAATGAAATTTATTGCTCCATTTAGGAGTTGCCCGTTAATTTGTTTTATTTGGAGCTTATTGCTCCCTTTAAGGGTTGCCCATTAGTTTGTTTTGTTTGGGACTGATTGCTCCTATTAGGAATTGCCTGTTAGTTTGTTTTGTTTGGAGTTTATTATTCCTTTTAGGAGTTGCCCATTAGTTTGCTTAGGATGGGGCTTATTGCTCCCTTTAGGAATTACCCATTAATTTGTTTAGGATGGAGCTTATTGCTTCCTTTAGGAGTTGCATGTTAATTTATTTTGTTTTGGGGGTTATTGCTCCTTTTAGGAGCTGACCGTTAGTTTGTTTGGAGGATGGGGCTTATATCCATTGGAAAATCTAGAAATTGATTTATACAATTGTTATGAATTCTTTTGCTTAAGAATTTCAAATTGATAATTTATTCATTGAAAGAGTTAAACGGCTTGTGATTAACTCTTTTATATTTTGGAATAATAGGGCGTAAGTATTTAGTTTCAACTCTCATCTTTTAAGATCAACTAATTGAGTCGAGGTTGTTTGCTTTTGCTTATATTTAGTAAAAAAAAAAATGCAAATAAACCTACATAGGTTCAGTAACCCTAAGATTCCTTTGGTTAATTATATATATACCTGCAATTTTTTATAACCTTTTTTTTATTCAAGGTTCTAACATAACTTATGTTTCATTTGCAAGTATCATAGAGAAGGATCAGCTGAAGGCTAAGAGTTTGACTATTATGATTACAAATTAGACAGTTTGAGTCATCTAAAAGAACCTTCTTTTAGTGCAAAGACTTCTTATTTTAGGAGTTTAATGTTTTAACATAGCTTTGTTACTATTTTCCTCTCTTTTTTACTTAAAGGAATATATCATTTATTATCCATATAATAATAATACTCTTCGAATGGATTGATAAATAAATAAAAAGGCACTTACATTAATAATCAATTAATTAATTAAAAATATTTTTAATAAAAATATCTATATAATTTGAGATAAAATTAGATTTACCCCCTCAAATTTGAAATCATTTTCTTGCTCAAAAATATAAAATTTTAATTATAAATCATTTTTTTTAGAGAATTCCTCAAAATATTTAAAATCAGTTGAAATAAAAAATTATTTATTTTAATTTTTTTAAAATTAAAAAATAACAATTTTGTCTGAATTAATTATGTGAGGATCCTTTGTCATTTTTAAATTTCAGTAACCTCTTGCCATCCGACCCCCTGTGTAGGAGGTGTCAGGTAGGCACTTACCTTTATTCATCTTGGTTGGATCAAAGATAAGACAGCGCAGGGTCTTCTAATTTATTCTTTCATGGTCGGATCAAAGATACAACGGACGCAAGGCTTTGCTATCTTTTTGTATGTGTGGAATTTAGTTATAATAAATTTCATCTAATTGAGGGGCAAATTGTTGATTATGTGCTATCAAAGTTGCACATAATTGAATGAGCGCTAGTGTCGGAGCCATGGGACAGGTCGGAGTCACAGGATCGAGGCGAATTGCATGCTCTGATGAAGGTCACGAGCTATTACGGGACCTAGGGACGAGTTAGGGGTGCGATCGTGTAAGACGCGATCAAGCCGCAAGTGGGAGACGGGGCGTGGGTTCGAGTAGGACGGGTCACGGGACGCAATTGCGGTTTGAGACGCCGGAACCGAGCTATGGGTCGAAGCGGGCTTGTCCTTGAGCAGGACATGGGTGTGTGGGAGTAGGACGTGCGCACGAGCACGACGGGAGTCGCTTGGAATGAATTCCTATGGATGAGAGTGGGGCGGATGATTGTAGAGTTCCGGGAGTTCTTTTCCTTTTTACCTCGGGCTAGAGTCGCGTCTCTTCAATGAAACGAGTGGATTGACGGTTTCTAAAGTAGTTGTAATGATTTTAAAATCCCCCCCTTTTTTTTTTAATTCCTTCATATATTGGGAGTCATAAAAAAGAACTTTCATTTACAAAAATTTCGAAGAATAAGAAAAAATGGGTAAAAATTTATCTCTCTTGTTTATTTATTTTTTTTCTTTTCTTCAACACTGATGCACATAAACATGTAATGTGGCAATAAGATAATCTTAAGAGACAAGCCTATGATTCTCTTAGTATACACAGTATGGAAGCAGCCCACTACTAAATTAAGCCCCCTTTAAGCGCCTGTCAATAGGAACTGGGAAGGGGATGAACAACCCTGAACCTATATTGAAAAGGGGTTGTTCTCACGACTCAATTTCGTGACATTCTGGCCAGAATAAAGGCAAATAAGTTATTTGAAATAACCATTGCTCTAAACCAACCGTCTCATTATACCATCTCACAAATTACTATTATAGATATTTTGTATAATTTATTTCAAAAGAAGCTGCAAATAACACAAATATCTACATATATCCCACAAGAAAAAACAAAAGAATGAAATACTGAAAGAAAATATTAGCTTATAACGAACCTGTTGCCACCTAGGACCCAACTTAGCATTAAAGGCATCGCATATTTGATGATAAATCTGCCACCAACTCTCCCAGGATGTGGTATTTTTAATTTTGTCAAGAACTACCGAAGTGCCATTCACCCAGTAAAACTAGTTAGAGATTTTGAAATGTAGCCCAAAGGAAAATTACAATTTAAGGTAAAAAGCAATCCGTATCATACCGACAAAGGTCCAAGCCCTACACCCAAATATGGCCTATAAGTAGAAGCCATGATTGCAGCCATTCTCGCCATTCCATAAATTACAGCCACACGAAGTCTTCTTTCCTTCTCATATCTGCAAGCACATATTACAAAATGCCACTGATTCTATTAACAGAACGCACAAGAGATAATCAAATCTAGAATTGCCTCTGGCTCATAAACTTCGAAAACATATAAAGTCTAACTAGGATACGTTTGATTTGTGGGACTTATAGGAAAAGCAAATTCATAGTATTTCAAAATTTCACATTTGGTGTTCGGTTTCAATGTAATTATTAGATAATTGGATGCGACTAAGATTTCATTTGGGACAGCTTTTGTGCTGCTTCGGAAAACGGCTGTCTAGTGTAAGATTTTTTTTAATTCAATAAATTTTGGTACTAGAAAATTGTTTTAGAAAGCAACAAAAGCTGTCCAAACGACCCCTAAATGCATTCTTCCTTTGAAAATCCATTGCCCAACCTTACTCAAAATGGGAAATAAAAAATTACTGGATCTCGGCAAATGCTCGCATGTATCTTGTCATGAGAAATAAAAACTAAATGTCCCATCAACCAAACAACAACAACAAGAAGCCTTTATCCCATTATGTGAGAACGGTTACATAAATTATTTTTCTTCATTGTGTCTCATCAAACAAACAACAAAGAAAAATATTTTCACTTGAGTTTCTCCTCAAACAAATAAACTATTAAAAACTAATTTCAATTCGATTCCTTTACCATTTTCATTTTCATTCCCTCTCTTTTAATTCTCACAAACCTAACAAAGCCTAATGGTATTATCCTATTCTCAACATTTTTCCCGAATGCCAGAAAAGAAAATTAATGTAATGAAAGTTGTGTATTTTAAACCATAAAACACGGGGCTATAATTTCCCTAAGAGAATGCAAGACGGATGAACCAGATCAATCATAAGGCTACCACACTAAAAATTAGAACTAGTTTGAATTTCAACTTCTTTAGAAGTTCTGTTTTTTTTTTTTTTTTTTTTCATAAATGTAGTATCCAAGCATTGAGAACTTAAATTGCAAGTTCTAGAATGCAGAACTTTGCAACACCATTAGAAAACAAAGACGCTTACCGTTTTAGAGAAGATTTTATATCCACGGGTTTTCTGCTCTGAATGCTTTTTTTCCAAGCTTTCTCAAGTTCAAGTGCAAGCTGGTAGCTATCCTACAAGGGCAATAAAAGTTAGGGTAAAACATGACCTTACATTTTAATGTAGGATTGTGCTTACATTAAAATATAAGATAATTTATCCATTCATAGGAGCTAGAAGGGGAAAAAATGCACGAAACATACCTCAATAGCCATGCAGCCACCCTGACCCATGTTTGGCTGCATTGCATGAACAGAATCCCCAAGCAATGTCACACGCCCTTTTCCCCAAGTAAAGATTGGGATGCGATCATAAATGTCACGTCTAAGAATGGCTTCCTCGTCGGTTGCATTTATCAAATCAATAACATTATCACACCACCCATTAAATATCTTGAGAAGTACTTCCTTTTTACCTGACATAAGAATCTTGCATGATAAATTAGTATTCATAGAGTAAAACGAAGATGAACTCAAACTTTTTAATGTTTATAGATGATGAGCCTAACAATAAAAAAGCTATAGGTGTGGATAGATAACCGCATAATGTAGTTTATTTTAAAAATATTGCCAGATATATTGAATACTTAATACTGCCATTCTAGATAATTTCCTTTTTGACACCAACTGACATACGGTCATGAATTCAAGTCTTTTACTTCTATTGTCATTTGCTTATTGAAGACTGAAAATGGAAACATTAGCTTCTAAGCCTAGTTAGATTCTATTAAAATTTGATTAAGAGACAATTTGATTCTTTGTATGTTATTGGAAGTGGATGAACCTCAGTTCTTAAAGTGAGTCGAAACATTTGTTTGCATAACGTGCCTAGGTAAGGCTTGTAATAGAGATAGTGATGAGTGGTTTCATAGGTGGAACTATGGGAAGATTACGAAATTTTCTAAGATGGAAAGTGCACCCGATCTTTTGATAAACTCATATGCTTTGCATAAGATGATTGGATATGGCTTGCAATGGAGTTAGTTTTGCAGGTTTTTTAGTCGGAAATGTGGGAAGATTAAGACTTTTTCTAAGGTGTCCCAATGCACCTAGTCTTCCACTAAATTCATGTGGTAAATTTTTGGGCTCTTGCCTTTGCTTTTGGGCCTGGATTGCTGGCATATCACAATCTCGGCCACTGGAAAAAAAATCCATTTCTCTTATAAAATTGATTTCATGCATTTAAACTAAATAAATAAAATATTTTTCTAGTTTACTATTATTATTATTATGAGTCTAAGAAAGCAATTTGAATGCAAAGATTTAGCTTTTAATAATGGGTGGGGACAAGAAATATATGGGAGCTTATACCCCTCGCCCGCACGAGTGATTGGGGGAACTAACACCCCGACGAACTAACACCCCGACGACCCACTAAAATAAAACGAAAGTGATTGAAGCGACTAAAGATGAGGAATAACAAACTCTTATATTTTAAATCTAAGACCGACTTTAAAAACAAAATTACAACAACTTACAAACTCGACTCGAAATTAAAAGACACCCTAACCTTGCTTCACTTTGAGAAGAATGATACAGATGGAGTGGCACTTGCGGAGAGACGAAAGAGGTTAGAAGCCCGAGAAGAAGGGTGGCAAGAGCTCGCAAGATTTCCGGAGGGGATGAGAAGAAGGTGGACAAAGCTCGCAAGCTTTTCCATGAAACCCGCAGGTTTACATTTCCAAAAATCGCATCACATAACATATCTAAAACAGCCACAAACAACTCCTATTTATAGGCACAAAAGAAGGAATACAAACAGCCACTAAAACTTAATTAAAAGCTAATTAAAATAGGAAGATAAAAGGCCAAGACACTAAAAACTGCAGTAAAAACTACACATAAATCAGCAAAAGTCTCTTGGAATTCCTCCAAAACAGCACCAAATCAGTCCCAAAAACTGTCCAAATTCGTCAAAAACAGCCCCAAAATCTCTTCAAACAGCAGCCCAAAAATCTTCAAAACGCAGCCCAACATTGCACAGGAACAGGGCATTAAATCCACGGGGAGAGCCCCCTGGTTGCGTCGGGAAAACAGGCCAGCTAGGGACCCGAAAACAGCCACAGGAAACAGGGGTTAAGGCACGGAAAACAAGAGCCAGCCGCAGGAAACCAAGAGCCAAGGCGCGGGAACCAGCAGCCATTCACGGGAACCAAAGGTCAAGCCACGGGAACCAAGGAGCCATCCACGGGAACCAAAGGACAACAACATGGGGGAATAAACACAAATTATTGAGCTAAAAAGGTTCTTTACTAGACATTAATGAGGCTAAATCTAGTAGAGACCAAATATCACCAAAAAAAAATCTAACTTTTTTTTCCCCCCCCCCCCCCCCCTTTGTATGCATTAATAATTTATATAATAAATTAGATACTGAGTACGAAATATATTTGTATAAGTTAGCTAAACAAAGAGATAGTAGTAAGGATTTAGTTCAAGTGAAGTGTATTAAGGATGAAGGTCAAAAAGTGTTTTTATTAGAAAAAGATATTCAACAAAGGTGGATGAGATATTTTGCTAAACTTTTCAATGAAGATTATGAGAATGTGATTGACTTTAGTGACCTTAGCATCCTAAATGAATTTTTTTTTTTTTTTATCGATGTATTAGTAAAACCGAAGTTAAAGAGGCTTTAAGGAAAATACAGTATAAAAAAGTTGTTCGACCAAATGATATTCCAATAGAGGTGTCGAAATGCTTAGGAGATAAAAAAATTTCTTGGCTTACTAAACATTTTAATATTATTTTGAAGACTAAAAAGTTGTCAGATGAGTCGAGAAAGAGTGTGTTGATTCTTATTTTTAAGAATAAAGATGATGCACAAGATTGTGCGAATTATAAAGGAATTAAGTTAAAGTGTCATACTTAAGAACTATGGGAGAGAGTTATGGAGCATGGGATGGGCTGTGACGCAAATGTTTCTCAAAATCAATTTGGATTCATACCCAGTAGGTCTACTATGTGTTGACCTCGTTTTTATTTTATTTTATTTTTATTTTATGTTGTTTTGCCCTCGAGCACGTCCGATCAAGTTGATCGAGCCTCGTCGAGCTCGACGCAATTTGAATCGATGTCAATTTGAGTTTGATTTTTTTGTTGAATTAGCGTAGCCGAGCCGCATTGAATCCGAGTTAGCCTGAATTGAGCCGAATTGGGTCAAGTTTGAACCTAATTTCAGATCAATGGGTTTATCTAAATACCAATTAGAGCTTAATGAACTTTCCAAACTCATTTTAAATTCAATCCCATATCAGTAAATAGATCATACGACCCTGATTTAATCGAAATTTGAACTTTGTCGTCGCCACTGTTTTTTGTCGCGCGATATACCTGTTTTGGGAGATATACATATGTCTTTAGAAGGATCGGAAATACGGAGCTCCTTTATGGTGCTTCTTTTCGCGTGGAATCGAGCGGGATCTCTCTGGACTGGCGTGGAGGAAAGCTCCAATCGTGGTTTTGACGAGGGCATTCGCACCCGCTCCCAGGGACGCTCTGGTTTTTCGATTCGCAAAAGCAAGAGGAGCCGAAGCTCCTCTCTCGGGTGACTTAGCTCAGGCGAAGCTCTCCATCTCCCTCTGGTTCGCAGAAGCCCAGAGGCCGAGCTTCCCCACCACTCGGTCTCCTCCTCTCTCGTGAGCCAGAAGACCGTCTTCTTGCTCCCGTCTCCTGGTGGTTCACACGACACCAGAGGCCAGAACCCCAGCCCCTTCCCCTTTGGTTCGCGGTAGGAGCCTGGCCGAGCTCCCTTTTCCCCAGTCACTGGTTTGCGAACCATAGGAGCGACCGAAGCATTCCCCACACCTCTTGGCTCGTGATTGCAAGTGCAGGCTGAAGTCGCCTCTCCCTAGCCTTACTAAACGTTCTACCCTAGCCAAGCCTCTTCCCTCGGCTCTCTTGCGGGAAGACCAGGTTGGACATCCCCCTCTCCCTCTCTCATCCGAAGCCCTAGACGGAACCGATCCCCTGCTCCCGTCACTCCTTGCACGCTAGAACTGGATTCGGCTCCAGCCCTAGTCGCTGCCTCTCCTTCCTTCCTTATGCAAGATGAGTATTCTCTCACTCTTTCTTCTCCTTCTCCTTCCTCTCACCTCCATTCTCTCCTTCCTACTCATTATTCACTATGTTAAAAATTATGGTAATGGCTATGTCTCTCCAAGCAAATGATTTATGTGTTGATGTAGGTTGTTTAAAAAAAAATTGAATGGTTACATACGAGATTTACATTCTTTTGTTATTTTGGTTTATGTAATGTGATTAGGATGTGTTCAGATAGCACAAATCACCGTGTATGCTTATCAACTTTATCCTACCAACTACTTTGGCAAGTAAAGTCTGAGAAAGGAATGTGTTACTCTTGAATCGTTGGAAGGAGATGAATGATTTTTCTTTCTTTTCTCAAATATCTTTTTTTTTTTTTTTTTGACATAATTGTTAAGTTGAAGTGAATATATTTGTTGGGGTTTGGGAGGGAGAGATGATAAATGCTCATGAGTCTCTTATGAAACATCTTCGGAGTAGTATTGGAAAACTTTCCTTGGGTTTCAAATGTGAGTTTGTTTTCTTTTAAATCCAAATGCTATTTCGTTTTATGTTGGTTGAAGTGTCTCTTGAACTTTGAGGAATAGATTGATCCTCCTTGTGGTTCCATGTCTTGATAAGAATGTTAAATTCCAAATTCCTATGAGAAGAATTATTTTGTTGCTGGGAATGAAGGATTATAGTTTCTTGTTCTCAAATGTTTGTGGTTTCATTAAAAAAATGACTAGAGTGAAAGGGGAAAGAGATTCGTTATTTGCTTCATGTCTCTTATGCGGTTATTTTCTCTTGAAATTGGGAAAGAGGTGAGCCCTCTAAGTTCATCTCTCTTGCACCTAATTACCCTCCTTCCTTAAGTGGATGCATCTTGTCTCCCTTTTATTTGGTGAAGTTTCGTTGGTGTAAGGATTAGTGGTTTCCATATATGGATCACTCATGTTGTTTTAAAACTCTTGGAGGTGATGAAGGATTTGTTTCATGATTGAAAGGTTGATGTAGCTTGATATTGTTTTGATAGTTGAAAGGAAGAGATTTATATGGTAAGATTTAACTTTTGAGGGATATTTGTTGTTGTTTCTATACCTCTTGGGTTGGATATTGATCTTCTACGCCTTACTTTATCTAGATATGAGCTTTATCATTATAACATGAGATATCGCCCTTAACAAAAGGCATTGTTGTGATCATATGAATTTTACCATATCGGAAGGTTGGCCCAACATATGAACCGTTGTGGATTCTTTTGTTCTTTGAATTATACACTTGCAAACTCTCTTGAAATGTTTGACGATGCATAATATGGAGGTTGTTGGAGAATGGTCGAGTGTTTTAAATCTGAGTTTTGCATAGATTCATGCATGGTATTGCTTCGTGTTGGTGGGAATACCTCTTTTTGTTGAATTTTGAGAGAACAAATCTGTATCAAAACTTCTTTCTCATAATTGTATTTTGGTTGAGGTCTAATGTCAAATAAGTTGTTTGCTTACTACTTGATTCGGAAATGCATGACTTTGGGTTTTCACTCTCAAAATATGCAATAGTTTCAATAATACAAATCTATTAGAAAATAATTTCATGAGTTACTTTTGGGATGGAAAATTCCATGACTGGTTTTATGTCGAAAATCTTATAAGTTGTCTTATGATTGGAAAGTTTTGCGGAGCACGCCATGTTGAAGAATATCCACTTGGTTTACATGTTAGAAAGCATTCGTTGGGTTTATGTTTCATATAAAAGTTGTATTTATAGATTTAATGTAATGATGCTATAAAGCTTTCTCTTTTGGTGAGTTTCTTAAGTGCCTTGGAAGAAAATTTGGAAATGGTTGCTAAAATCTATTGTAGGCATTTGTGACCTTTTGGAATAAAAATGAATGTGAGATGATTTATGAGGTTTTATGTGGTGGTTGAGTTCTTTCATTACTTGGCTTAAGAATTATGATTACTTTCCTTAAATATGCATGGTGCTACCATTTTCTCCCTTATAGAGGTGTCGGATGTGTGTTCAACAATGACTATTCCCGAAAAGGTTTCCTTAACTAAACTTCTTTCTTAAAATGAGCAACAAGTTCTTTTTAGTCTCTTTTCTAGAATTGAAATAGAAATGTTAGAACTATTTTCATTGAACCTTCCAAGTTGAGATGGCGATATTGAATTCTTCGTTAAGCCCTACCTTAAAAAAAATGGAATCAATCGTATTCGTTTCATGAATGGAAGATTATTATATACATGACTAAATATTTTATTAGAAAATTTTATGCATGCTTGTATTTATACCATGCCACTTACACTTGACTTGATAATGTTGTTATGGAAGTTTATTAGAGAGTCTCCATGTCTCCATGTATATTTGTGTTATAGCATTTGTGGATGATTTAATGAAAAGAGTTTTTTTTATTTATCTCATGAAATGGTTATGATTTGTTTTAAAATTTGAAAGATAAAAATGATTTGTTTTGAGCTAGGGAATCGCACTTCTTGTATTTTTCCTTGTTAGAGGGCATTATGAGTTGTTTTGTAATAGTTTTGTGAACGTTTTAGAATGAAGGCTTTTGTGAATTTTCCTTTTTTTTTTGAGATTTTGGTTTCTACCCCACTCCAAATGTAAGTAAGAAGCACTTGATTATTGGTTGATTTATAAAGTTTTGTGTCAAAAGAAGAAGAGGATTTTGGGTAGGTGATTTATGGAAAAGTTTGTGGCTTTTCATTCAAAGATTTTCATAAGTTTTGTTGAGATTGGTAATTTTTGTGAAGTGAATTGATGTCAGAAAGTTCTTTAGATCTCTCTTTTTGGGATGAAGTGATTTATCTTGCATAGGTCATCTCTCTTTTATTAGTGTTTGCTTCAATATATAAGATAGGAAGGATACGGCGGTTGAAAAAAAAAGGATTTGTTTTATTTTTTACTTTGGAAGCTTGAGTTTCCCTCGTCGCATTGAGTTTATTTGAAAACAATTTGTGTAAGTGAGTCATGTATTATTCAAGTGCTTCGTTTGGAACGTGGGGACAGTAAATGACATTTAAACACCTTATCTCTCACTCATATTATATTGAATGGAAATGAATGATGTTTTAGAGACATGCTGGGCTTCGAAGAAGCATGTCTAATAATAAAATGCCAACATTCTATTTATTATCTTGATTTCCATTCGTTCTTTTTTTTTACGCACTTTCTTTCTTTTTTCTAGCTCTCGTATTTCTGCTACTTTTCTACTCATTGGACTATTTCATTCATAGGTTCCTACATCTTTTGATACATGTACAAATGTTTAAAAAGGTTAGAAAAAAAACACCTCCTTTTGTCCCCTACAACACTAGTGACCTAAGGACAAAAATTAAGGACTGAGTCTTAGACAACATAGATTTAAGGTGCATGTCCCTTATAGGATAGAGACATCAAAACTTAAACTTAGTGACACGTTTCCCTAGGTTTAGCGCCCCTTAATTTATTAATGATCAACCAACAAATCAATCTTAATCCAACTCGGAATGCATTAAAACACTTGATTTCTAATTAAACCATAATCAACATATGTAAAATCACTAAAAATGTAAACCTAAAACATAAACTTAAATCAAATTTAACCAATCTCTTAATCAACTTCTAACAAACCAAAATTTAAAATGTGTAGATTAAATTATGAGAGCAAACTTAAGCTAAAATTTACCAACATAAAAGATTTCTAAAATCCGAGCTTTAATGAAACCCACTAATAATTAACAACACACTTAGTCTAAAACACCTTTAATATTAAATCAACTGGATCAAAACCTAACATAACTAAGTGAATCATAAAGAATTTATTAAGAGATTTCATTATAACCCAAAGCCTAATCACTCATCTGAAATTCATCAAACTCTTAAATCAATCTTTTAAAATCAGTCAACAAACTTCTTAATATATAACAACCACTACAAAGATGAAGTTTATTGGATGGACTACTCCGAGCTGCAGGGCTAAGTGTCATAAGGAGGCCTGGTTCCTCGAGCCTGGTGGGCCGGTGGCACAACGCCACGAATGGATTTAATGGAGTGCTAAACTATAAAATTAATTGTTAATGATTTGAATCAAACATCAATTGATAATAAATTACCTAATTCACTCTTTTCTTTTTTTAATTTATAACAAACTAAATAATTCAACAAAATTGGTTGTCATTGGGTAACACAGGCCTACGAGGCTATTAAGTTAGCCCCAAGGAGGGTGAAATAAACCTTACGGCCTCGGTATGAAACAAAGGTGGCAATCGATCAAATACTAAAATAAAAAAAAAATTTAAAATCAATCCTAAAGTACTAATATTTAGACTTAAACTAAAATCTTCCTTCTGCTCTTTAACAAATCAAATGAAAGCAATTATAATTAAACTATCCTACATAGGACCTATCCAAAACTACACACCGTTACACATACCTAGACTTGTTTGGTTAGGACACGACTTCTAGCTCTAGGTTAGGCCGATATTTTCTTTTGTTGTTTAGTGTTTACTACATATACACGTTCTATAAAATGCAATTCTTAAATTTTCTGTCAGTTATACTTTTTTTACTTACCTGTATTTCTTTTCTGAACGGTATCTACGCTCATTTGTGTATCTTTCTTTTATTTTGTCTTGCGAGGTACATTGAGACGATTTGCTTGCTTAAGGGCTTTTAAGTGGCCGCGCCACAATCTGGGATCATCTGCTTGCTTGGAGTTTTTTTTTTTAAGTGGCAGCGCCACAGTCAAGTATAATCTCTGCAACTTGTAAAGTAAACTTTTAGTTATATATCGAAATTGCTACACTCCACACACATTGTTAATAGGTATTCTAAAATGTTTAGGCAGCCAGCCATAGGTTAGTGCACTGACGAAGCTTTGGCCTTATAGGTCAAAGCTTGCCCCACTTCTGTGAGCCCTAGAGACCATTATGATCATTTAGGCCTGTAGAGTAGGTCACCCAGTTGTGCTATTGGGTATCGTTGTTTTCCCACACGAAGTAGGCATCGCTAGGATTTTGGCTTTTTTCTGGTTTTGGGTATGATACCCCCCACCTTCTATGAGTCCTAGAGAGCATCAGGGTCATTTAGACCTGTAGAGTAGGCCACCTATTGTGCCATGGACATCGTTGTTTTCCCACACGAAGTGGGCATCGCTAGGATAATTTTCTATCGTGATATGATGCAGATACCTTGCTTGGAGGGTATCTGGTGTGTTTATTTATTTATTTTTCTGTACTCTGGATGTCATGCATTTGTTTTCACACACCTTACTCCACATTGCACTTCACTTACATGCATGCATTACATCAGTAAAGCTAGGGATATTTTGAGTCTGTTTCATGTATCATACAGCGTTAGGTATACTATTTTGCATATTATAGAGTCACTGATTGAAATTTTCTAAAGTACACATCCTTGATTTCTTAGGATAGAGCTTTCATATCTTGTATACATATAGGGCGATTGATTGTATTTAGGATGTTAGCTGGCATCTCACTCCAGGCAAGCATAAGCTCAGGTTGTATACCCCTCAGTGTGTCTTTCACTTCTGGTGTGTTTTGAGTCTGTCATTTCTCTTAGGGTAATAATTCGATCTTTGATCTTCTAAACTCAAAATTTTAATCATATCTTTATCCATTCAAAAACGTCTAATCATCATTAAAGATAAATAAAAGAGACACTTTGAAATAAAACTTAGAAACTTTTTCTGTGCACCAAATTAAGAAGTGAATAATATATCGTCCTTAATCGAGAGTTTTCCTAGGTCAAGGCCTAGGATGTAATTAACTACAGGGGCTTGCGCCCATAGGAAACCGATCCCCACAATCAAATAAACCCCATTCGAGCTGATATATCGAATGGGGGAAATCTCGTGACTTTTGGGTTATATATATTATTATCCATCGAGGTTGGTAGGTGAAAGTCGCTATCCTCCATGACTAATCGTATGTATAACTCCATCTGCTCTTCCATCGGCCTGCTTATGTCGAGTGTAAAGGTCTACGATCATTTTGCCCTATGGGATAGTGTGGTCGTACCCTTTGCATTCGAACCCATGAGCAGCATACTTTCGGAGACCTACACTATGGAAGCTATACATTTATTGAGAGGTTTGATGGAGAAGTATAGAGAGAATAAAGAGGATCTACATATTTTTTTAGTTGATATAGAGAAAGCATATGATAAAGTTTCAAGAGAAGTGCTATGAAGAGTTCTACATAAGAAAGGGATTAATAATGCCTATATTCAAGTCACTAAGGATATGTATGTAGGAGCTGTTACTTGTGTTCAAACATAAGGTAGTTTGAACAAATATTTTCCTATTTCTCGGATTACATCAAGGATCAGCCTTAAGCTCATATCTTTTTGCTTTAGTCATGGATGTTCTCACTAGAGATTTGCAAGAGGTTATACCCTGTTGTATGCTTTTTGGTGATGATATTCTTCTTGTTGATAAGGCTAGAGAGAGTTGAAGGTAAACTTGAATTATGGAGGTCAACCTTAGAGTCTAAAGGCTTTTGTTTGAATAGATCTAAAATTGAATATATGGAGTGTAATTTTAATAATAATAGATATAGTGGGGGGGATTATAACTTTGGGCGATCAAGTCATTAATAAGAGTACACGTTTTAGATATCTTGGGTCTATTGTTCAGAGTGATGGTGAAATAGATAAGGATGTTATTAGTAGAAATTCAAGTTGGATGGTTGAAAGGGAGGAATGCATCAGACTTGATGTGTGATAAAAAAGTACCACTCAAACTTAAGGGAAAAATCTATAAGATGGTGGTGAGACCTGCAATGCTTGATGGCGTAGAATGTTTGCCATTAAAAGAGAAGCATAATATTAAGTTAAGTGTTCCTCAGATGAAGATGCTCAGGTGGATGAGTGGATTTACTCTTAGAGGCAGGAACAAAACGAGCATATATGTGCAAAGGTTAGAGTAGTAGCAATGACAGATAACACTAGAGAGAGTCGCCTTAGATAGTTTGGTCATGAAAAATGGCGGCCTTCCAATGACCCTGTTAGGAGAATAGATGTATTAGATTTGGCCTATGTTAAAAAAGGTAGAGGTTGACCTAAAAAGACTTGATTAGAAAATATTAGAAATAACCTTTCTTTATTAGATTTAAATGAGAATTTGACTCTTAATAGGACATAATGGAGAAAAAAGATTCATGTAGCCAATCCCACATAGTGGGACAAAGGCTTGTTATGGTTGTTCTTGTATTATTATTATTATTATTATTATTATTATTATTATTATTATTATTATTATTATATTTTAGAAAATTATGTATATTAATAGGGAAACAAAATAATATCAATAGATAATAAAATTGATTGTTAATTAATCATATAAAAGATATATATTAAGGTTTATTAGATTTAAATGAGAATTTGACTCTTAATAGGACACAATGGAGAAAAAAGATTCATGTAGCCAACCCCACATAGTGGGACAAAGGCTTGTTATGGTTGTTCTTGTACTATTATTATTATTATTATATTTTAGAAAATTATGTATATTAATAGGGAAACAAAATAATATCATTAGATAATAAAATTGATTATTAATTAATCATATAAAAGATATATATTTTTTATGGCTTACTATTATATGATTGGAGCATAAAAAAATATCTTAAGATTCATTAATTTATTTATAATTATATTTTATAGTTTACAATGTCATGATTTCATAAAACCAATATATATTAATATTTTAATAAATTTAATAAGATCTAATAATTGGTAGCTAACATCTAGTTTAATTTATATATTTGTATTTCCCTTACAATTATATCATATCAAACAAGTAAAGACTTACGTGCATTAGAGGTACAAAATTCACGTATGTGACCATCTTATCACATGCTTCCATACACTTCAAGATAGGCATAACAAAATTAGTTTAAAAACTAAGAGCAGTGCAATTAAACATAAGAAGTAAAACTAGATAAATCTCAAAATAGTCCCCAGACTATTCGTTATAGCCAATTTATTCCACTCATGTTGCCCCAAATTAGTCCATTGACAATACAAAATTGATCCAAAATAATTTTGCATGTTGTAATTGTGATATAAAATTTATCCCAATTTAGCCTCCCAACTTTAAAAAACCGATCATAAGTTAGTCCTAAAGGAGCCATTTAGGATCAATTTTGTATAGTCGAGGGACTAAATTGAAGCAACGTTATATTGTGGGACTAAAATGACCATATATGAATAATCAATGGACTAATTTGAAATTTAATCCGAATTAAAATATAAGAATAAAGGGTTTGTTTGACATCACTTTTAGTTTTTACTATTATTTTTTATTTTTTAAATTTTGAACAAAAAATATTAGGTTAGCATTTTATAAGTATTTTTTGTTTTGATTACCAAATCAATTTATTTTTAAAAACATCCAAGATGATTATTACATGTTTTTATTATTTTCAAAATATGAAATCCCAACCACTTGACCTCACACACCATGAAGACTACCCCCCGTACTAGTTGTCAGCCAATCAAGTACCCAGTATGGCCAACCCTATGCAGTTGCAGCACAAAATTACTAATTGCCTATTTTTATTAAAAAAATGAATTGTTATATTGATTGATAGCTTATGATATACGATTCCCAAAAAAAATTTCATGAAAGCCGACTAAATCATATAGTAGTTGCATTAAAAAATTCTAACTTTGAATCAACCTGAATCAATTGTCAAATTCAAATAGACAACTATAATTGTACTTTGAAAGCTTTAGTTTCTTTTAAAGTGGCTATTTTGGAATGGACATATAGGTGCATAAATTTCCTAGCATTTTGATGGACTAGCCGATTTGATTGGGAGAAAACTAGAAAGTTTCGTAATCAAGAGAGAGCTATTTAGGAAGGTTATTAATCAAAAGAGAATTATTTAATAATGTTTAAATTACAATTGGGGGAGAATTATTTAAGCATGCGATCTAATTTGAATTCAAAATCTAAGAGATAATTCTTTAGAAAAAAAAAAGGAGGAATTAAAGGGGGATTGTTTAGAAAAGTTTTAATCCCAATTGAAAGGGAATTAATTAGAAAAAATAAGTCTAATTTGAATTCAAATTTGAGAGGGAATTATTTAGGGAAAGTTGGCATATTTTGGAGGAAACTATAGAAGCCTATTTAAGGCTAACAATAGGGTGATTTCTGATGGATATTTTGACTTTGCTGAAATTAGAATTTCTAAGATTGTGAGGGCTCTAGCCGCCGGCTAATGATTTGGGAGAGTCAGATCTTCCTCTCCAATTGAAGATCCAACCGTGTCTTGATGTTTTCTTTCATATATCTTGCAATAAAAAAAAAAATTGGTATGTTCTTAAATTCCTTTTATCGTTCATTGATTTCGAGAAAATTGTATCAATTTCCTATTAAATTGGTATCAGAGCACTTTTTTGGTACCTATGGCGGCAAAGAAAGTTGATGCCTTGGACGAGCATCTTAAAGAAAAAGTTTGTCAACTAAAATAGGCGTTTGAGGATCGAATGACATCAATGGAGAAAAAAAATTTCAACCTAGAAGGAATGATAAAAAAACTATTGGAACTTCACACCCAACCAACAACATCAAAGGCGAGAGCACCATTTATTGGACTGGGAAGTGAGGGAAACTCTAATATAGGGATGATGAGGGACTATCGAGAGGCAGAAGTTTTGGGGGAAGAATAGAGATGCCATCTTTGGAGCCACTTCCAAGAAGGGGAAAGGGTGAAGGAGTGAGATTTTTGGTGAAGTTGAGAAGGAAAAAAAGATGGGGGGAAGATAGAAGCACCAGACATGATTAAGCCACTTCTACAACAATATCAAAAGATGGTCCAACCAGTTCAAGGGTTGCCTCCTCTACAGGAATGCGGGCATGCAATCAATCATCTTGAATGGAGTCTCACCTATCAGTGCTCATCTGTATCGTCATCCCCAAATCCAGAAGGATGATGGAGGAAGGGATTATTTGACCGAGTGTCAGTCCATTTCTCAGTCCAGTGCTATTAGTCAAATGCTTCAACAACAATTTCCTTCATTCCACCTTGAGGACAAGGTGACACTTGGGGAGGGAAGTATTGATGGACCGGCCAATTTGATTGAGAGAGAGAGAGAGATGTTTAGGAAGGTTATAATCAAATTTGAATTATTTAGGAATGTTTAAATTACAATTGGGAGAGATTTATTTAAGCAAGAGATCTAATTTGAATTCAAAATCTAAGAGGAAATTATTTAGGGAATATGTGAAGGAATTAAAGGGAGGGTGTTTAGGAAAATTTTAGTTACAATTGGGAGAGAATTAATTAGGAAAATAAATCTAATTTAAATTCAAATATGAGGGGAAATTATTTAGGGAAAGGGTAAGATTTGGGAGGGAATTATGGGAGCTTATTTAAGGCTATCAATAAGATGATTTTAGGAGGATATTTTGAGTTTGCTGAAATTAAAATTTCTTAGGTTGTGAGGGCTCTAGCAGCCGGCTAGGAATGTGGGAGAGCCGGATCTTCATCTCCAATTGAAGATCCAACTGTATATTGATATTTTCTTCTATAGATCTTGCAATAAATAAATAAAAAAGATTTTGATGTGTTCTTAATTTTTTATTGTCATTCACTAATTTCGAGGAAATTGTATTCATTTCCTATCACATTTGAAAAACACTAGGATGCTACAACTTGTGTGACATGTAATTCTCAACCATAGGATGATCTTTCATATCTTCTTCAAAGTTAATTTTTCTCAAATATTTGGAGCTGAATTTTTTCTCTTTTTGGAGTCATTGATTCTACAAACAACAACAAAAGCGCTTTCTCACTCTAGAGAGCACCTACAATAATATTTTTTCTAAGAACACTGGGCATCTTCCTGTTAGTAACGTAAAATTTTGAAGAAAAAAAAAAAACAAATAAAATAATTTGGTTTAATCATCCCCCAAGCATAAACATTATAAGGGGAATAAGGAACTCCTTATTGTCAAGAAGAAGTTAGAGCTCAACCTTCCAAGATAAGCCTTTAGATTTATTATGCAGCTATCAAACTAAGTGCTACTCAATTGCATTATGTTGAACTCTTCGGTGTATCATTTTTTCTTCCTTTGTAACCTTGTGATCTCTTTGTTCTATTAACGAGAAGGGCATTTTTCCTCCAACTTTCACAACGAAAAAACATATGTTGGACCCCAAAATGAATCTAAAAGAGCACATAAGCCTTTAGGAGTCTCTAGAAAGGCATGAATTTAAGAGTGTCAAAAAGCTCGACATTCACAAAATGCTCTAGTTCGCTCAATAACTAGTTCAAGATTACTTGTTTGGCAACTAAACGAGATGAGCTTGAATGAGGTATTTCAGCTTATTTGCTAAAGTACGACCACCAAAAGGAATTGTTCGATCATATTCAATTGATACATATACAAAAAATATAGAAATATGTAGATAGAGAGAGAGAGAGAGAGTGTGTGTGTGTGTGTGTGTGTGAGAGAGAGAGAGAGAGAGAGAGAGAGAGAGATTTTACAACTACATGTGAAAGGTTTAGCTTTACTCATTTATTTTACCAGTAAAACAATTGCATATACTGTGTAAATCATATACTAACATTTTTAAAGTTCTACAATGATTGTGTTGTAGTATGAAAATCATAAATATATTTTCACGCAATCAAAGCATCAACTGAAATATTGCCAAAGCATTTGATACTCATTGATTAGGCGTGCTAATTGTGTCGACTTAACAATAAGCTTAGGATGAACTAGACTTTTTAAACTGTCAACAAAGCCGAACTATCCTTTTTTATGACTGGATAGTTAGATGAATCAAGCCAAATAAGAACACAACTTATCATGTTCAATTTGGCAAAAGCCTTCTTCCGAGAGAAATCTATAGTGCAACTACTACAAAAAGAAAAATAAATAGCCTGTTGTTTCAAGATCAAGTGCTAAGTCAAAATTTAGAGCTATTGTCCAGGGATTTTGTGAGCTTATGTGGATCAAAATTATTTAAAAAAAAATAAAAATCAAAAGGGAATGACCAATGAAGATATTATATAACAATAAATCTACCATTAGCATTACTCATAATCTAGTAGAACATTATTATAACAAACATATGGAGGTGGATAGACACTTCATTAAAAAGAAATTAGAAAGTGGGTTGATAAACTTGCTTAGAATCCTTAAGCATATGGATTGAGTCTTCTAACTATTGGATTGGTCATCTTATGGCCCTTAGATTACAATATATATGCCTCCCCTCTTCCTATTCTAGCCATCTATCCCTCTTGATGACTTTTTTATCCTCTTCTTTTAAAAATAACATTGATTTATTTCTATTGTAAGCTTTTAGAGAAATCTATAGATAGATACTTACACACTTCGTACAAAATCAAGCAATAAACTCTAAAAGAGTTTTTCTACTTTTTCTTAAAAATGGTATTCTTTGCTTTTCACATAAGAACTATTTAGTTTGTGCAAATAACTCTATTCTATCAACCTGCCCCACCACGAACTGGGAAGCTTTCTTTCTCCATTGATGAACAATATTCCTTCTATGTTTGTACATGACTTATTTCTAAAAAGGGTGGCAAAGCTCAATTGGCCTTACACATGCTGGAGCGAGCACTGAATGAAATTAAAGTACAGAGAAATCGATGCAGAGGTAATACCATTTGGCACATCAGAGCCACCCGGTGGTTCATTGTGGAATGCATACCATTGCATTTTTCCAGCACCAACATCTGAAGAAACAAAATATTGCTTGTGACCAAGAAAAACACGGTACCTTCAAAAAAGCATTCCTCAAGCATTAGACTGCAACGTAAACAGAAATTTCATAAAAATGGCATACATTAAATGATAACGCTCTCCTGAATTACTCACTAGTTATCAAAGTTCCAAACCAGCAACAAAAAATTTTCTAGGAAATGCATATAGATAAATGGAAAAAGAAAAGCTAAAAGAGGGACTTATACCCAACAGTGTCTATATCAGGAGGCACAAAATCCGCAATACCAGTATAGCAAGTATATCCTGAGTAAGATGCCTCACTGTAACCAAATAAGATCTCCCGTACCTGCTTATATATGGTATTATTATCTAAAATATACAGCTTCCTTTAATATTTAATAAAAAAAATCACATCCAACTACCTTAGACCAAATACCATCTGCTCCAACAAGAAGATCACCTTCATACTGCTGACCATTTTCAAGAATCACAGTCACCTAAGCTTCAATGCTAGCATATTAGATCCATTATAAATTCTAACTAAGCGTGTGAAATATAATATTTCACTTTGTGCTGTTAACTTTCAAAATTAGAATAAAAGGAAAGGAAAAAAAAAAAGAAAAAGCCAAAGAGTAGAAGCTCTACTGACCTTGTTTCCATGGTCGGCAAAATCTACAATTTTACTATCATTCAAAATAACATCATAACCAACAGCATTGGCTAATATTTGCTGCAAAGACATGCGACTTATGACCCTTGTAACAGGAAGGCCACGTTCTGCAGCTGGAGTGAACGTATCAAACTTGATATACCTGAATACCAGGAGAAAGTTGGTTGGCAATGTAATAGTTAACTCATGAAGAAATTTATAAAAAAATTATATTAGAGTATCCTGATTAAAAAGTGATTAGGATAGATCTCAAAGCTCTAAGACTAGCTTTGAGATTGGTGAATATTACCTACATATATATTGCACTCATCTCAAAACAAATCCAAAAGATTTGAGACCTAATCTGGACAAAACTTTGGCTATACAACCAAAACATGAATGATAGTAAGTTAATCACAACATGAAATACATCACATCCCTCAATCGCAGGCACTGATATACCAAATTGCACAACAAAATAGATTAAGAACTTTGCTAACCAGGTATATGGCATTGCAGCCACCAGAAAAAAAAAAAAGAAACAATGGGAAGGAGATGAAGAAAAGAGAAGATATACCAGGTACCAGAAATCCCGTCGACAAGACCATTTATCCTGTCGCCAGTTACACATCCTGTTTCCATCACTTCCTCGGCCACCTGCGAGTCGATAGCCTCGAGCGCAGCCAGTGCGTTGCTTTGAATCTGAATCGGCCCCCTATACTGCCCCTCCCCTCTAATCGCGCTCATGTCCTTCTCAAACACCAACACATCGAAACCCTTCTTCTTCACCGCCAGCGCCAGCACCAACCCACCAATCCCACCCCCGGCGATGAGAATACGAAGCTTCTTGCGCTCCAGATCCAACTCCGGCAGAGCAGACCCCACTTGGGCCAGATTGCCGGTAGCCGATGTAAGAATCCCCCTCTGCCTCCACATCTGCTTCCTACCGTTGTAAAATCGATTCCTTTGGAGGGAAACTAGATAAGGTTCATCGGGTAGAAGAACCGGAGATAGATATGACAAGTGGGTAGGAAAAGGGAGGAGAGCAGCGCGGAAGAGCACCATAATGGCGTCGTCTCAATGAGAAATCAAGTTACTTTTACCACTCGCAGAAGCAGTACCGTACTCCGGGAACTGGATAATGAGCAATTCTCTTAAAAATGCCGACTTTTCTTCGCACATATTGCTCTTTTCTTCAACCACAGAGCTATTCTGACATATTTTCTTTTCTGGTGGTGGAGATCGTAAGTGGGAATGGTGGGCAACAATCAGAAGCCAGAAAAAGCTTCGTTTTTGAACTGAGATAACATGAGAGCCAAGTTCAAGGTGGATGTCTTGACAGCTGGAGATGGCAGGGAGATCTTTAACTGTAAATACTGGATGTGGATTACAAGAGCAGGGGCCACACACCTCAAGTCGGCATCACGCTCGGCGAATCCCCTCTCAAGTATTCCGACCATATATTGCTCCATGCGCGCCATGCTCTTAGCTTAATCGCATCAAGACAAAGCTCCTGAGTTAATAATTGTGAATATAAGCGACAACATATGGATAAATTTTATAATCCTTTTTATAATCATATTATGCCTTAAAATTTTTAAAAGACTTTTGGGTCGGCTGCATTAAAAAAATGGCGCATTTTATTTTAATGTTTTTAATGTTGATATAAAATAAAATACAATTTTAATGTTAATTGTCCACTTGCACCCATCTCCGCCGCCCCTCCCGTCGCAAACGCCCATCGCCGTCGCCTGTTACAATCGTCCACCTCCCACCACCACCTGTTCACAGCATTGCCTATGCCCTCTTTCATCGCTATTAAAAATACGTTATAACAAATGTAAAAATATTTTTATATATTTAATTTATAAATCTAACTAAATTATATTTTTAAAAAATATCTGCATTTTATTGATTTTATATTTTTTAAATATATATATTTTTTTAAACATTCAAAAAATAATAAAAAAATTTACAGAAATATCTGTAATATATTTTGAATTTTGTTATGAAATATTATGATGTATGTATATATATATATATATATAATATTTGCGGCCGTAGAGAAATATAAAGTTTAACGTCTTAGCGTTGTATTGTACGAAGATCCAGCACACAAGCAGATAAATGAGAGTATATAGCATTCATATGAGACACCAAGATGTTTACGTAGAAAACCTCTGAAAATGAGGAAAAATCATGGGGCCTAGCCCAGTTTGAATGAATCCACTATTATTTGCAGTCGATTACAAATGAGGTCCTTCCTTAGGGGGAATGCCTTGCCTTGATGTACATTATATGAAGTACATGATGGAAATACAAAAAGTCACTGTTAACATATTCGTTTGGTCGGAAGGATCTTAGTTGATGGGCGACGGAGGTTGGAAGGACCATTGTCTGACGACGGAGGTCAGAAGGACGACGTCAAGTAGAAGTCCAGCAATGGAAAGAAATCCAACATCGATAGGATGTTGACGAAAATCCGACAAAGGGCAGAAGTCCAGCATCAAGGTAAAATTCTGGCGAGGAGTGGACTCCGGTGTCGGGTAGAAGTCCAACGTCGGCCGAGGAGAACTCCGATGTTAGATGGTATTCGAGCAAAACTCCAGAGTCACTTGGAGATCGGATAGGATCCGGCATCACTTAAAAGTCAGACGGAACTACGGCATCACTTAAAAGTCAGGCGGAACTACGACATCATTTGAAAGTCGGGCGAAACTCCGACGATGGTCGAGGAGGACTTCTTCCCTCCTACTCTTCTTCCTTGGTTCCCTCTTAAGAGAAATGAAGAGATTATTTATATTTCTGAGAGTGACATGACCCGTAAATAGGGGGAGGATCAAGGACAAATGTGGAGTGGTTTGAATGGATGGCCGATATTAAATCCTTGATTGTGGACCGTTTCGTCAAATATTTGAAGTCTTAATGATATTGAAATTGGCGATCTTGGTTTGTTGGATTCGTCTCGTTGAGCGCTCGATTCGACTATAAGCATTGTCAGTGTTTTGAAACCATTTGATAATCCAATTGTGGTTTTGAACTTTCCAACGGCGCTTCGGGTCTTCAATTTGGACCCATTTGGGTTTGGATTTTGATAGATTGAGTTTGAATTGGATGTTGTTGTGGTATTCGTTCCGAGATCAGTTGGACTGTATGTTTGTTGAAATGTGGAAGTTCAATGATGGATCCATTATTGTAAGTTTGAAGTTTTCCAATTTTGATTGTTGCTTCAAGATTTCGTGTTCCGATCCAGATAACTTTTTATGATGAATGTGATGTAGATATAATATATTATGTTGTGATATATATATATAAATTATAAGAAATATATATATATATATATGTTGTAGTATGTGATAGTGGTGGTTGGTGAGTAGGGGTAATTAGGATTAGAATCTATGCAGAAGAGTATATTGTGTATGATGTTAATAGTTGATATTTTTGTTATTGTCGTGTATAGATATTTGATGTTGCTCGATGGATGTCAGAACTGTGTCCGTTATTTTTGGCGGTTGCAATTAATGAGTTGCTTTGAGTACTGTTATGATAAATCGATTGTCAGTTGATTGGGAGTTGATGTGTATGTAGAGCTTGGTTTTAGTGTACTGTGTTGATTTTGGGATAATGGTGTCGTCAGAGTGTGTGTTGAGGAGGATATATGACAATAGAAAAAGTATAGATGTTGCGAGGTTGTTGGGTGGTAAAGGATAGTGGTGTGTGCTGGTGTTGAGTATCAAAGGAAAACCTTCTAATAGTTTTAAATGGTTGTGGTAGAATCAAAATGGTGCAAGAAAAATATAATAAAAATATTCAAATAATTTGTTTAGATTGTATTAATAATTGCTGATTATTGAGAAAAAATATATAAAGATGTTTATTACGATAATTAGGAGTCTAGAACATCAAATATGCGATATAAAGATTTTTAGTTTTTAATGATTTATATTCATATTGCGTTTTAGATAATAAGGATGAAGATATATATATATAGTTAGGTAGTATGTTGTTAGGTATACCGGTGTTTAATATATATATATATATATATATATATATATATATATATATTAGTCAAATATAGATATAGAAGTAGTAAGGATTTAATTCAAGTGAAACCTATTAACGATGAAGATAAAAAAAAATATTTTTATTTGAAGAGGATATTCAACAAAAATGGATGAGATGTTTTTATAAACTCTTCAATAAAGATTATGAGTGTGATTGACTTTAGTGACCTTAGCACCTAAATGAAAATAAAAATATTTACTTTTATCAGCGTGTTAGTAAAACCGAAATTAGAGAGACTTTAAAGAAAATGAAGTGTGGAAAAGTTATTAGATCTAATAATATTCCAATAGATGTGTGGAAATGCTTAGGAGATGGAAGGAATTTTTTGGCTTACTAAATTTTTAATATTATTTTGAAGACTGAAAAGGTGTCAAATGAGTATAGAATGAGTTTGTTGATTCCTATTTTTTAAGAATAAAGGTGATGCATAAGATTGTGTGAATTATAGAGGAATTAAATTAATATATCATATTTTAAAACTATGGGAGATAGTTATAAAGCATAGATTACAGCATGATACTAATGTTTCTCAAAATCAATTTGGATTCATGTCGGGTAGGTCTAATATGGAAGCTATACATTTATTGAGAGCTTTGATGGAGAAGTATAGAGAGAATTAGTTGGATATACTCATGATATTTATTGATTTAGAAAAAAAGCATATGATAAAGTCACATAAAATGGCGGCCTTCTAATGACCCAATTAGAAAAGTAGATGTATTAGATTTGACTTATGTTAAGAAATATAGAGGTAAACCTAAAAAGACTTGATTAGAAAATATTAGAAATGACCTTTCTTTATAAATTTAAATGAGAATTTAACTTTTAACAAGGCACAATGAAGAAAAAAGATTCATGTAGTTGACCTCATATAGTTGGATAAAGGATTGGTGTTTATTGTATATGATAAAGTTTCAAGAGAAGTGCTATATAGAGTTCTAGAAAAGAAAGAGGTTAATAATGCTTATATTCAAGTCATCAAGGATATGCATGCAATAGCTATTACTTATGTTCAGACGCAAGGTGATTTGACCAAGTATTTTTTCCATTTTGTTTGGATTACATCAATGATCAACCTTAAGCCCATATATTTTTGCTTTAGTCATCACTAGACATTTCCAAGAGATTGTTGCTTGTTACCCTGGTGTTTGCTTGTTACTGATAATATTCTTCGTGTTGATAAGACTAGAAAGGGAGTTGAAGGTAAACTAGAATTATGGAGGTCAACCTTAGAGTTTAAAGGCTTTCGTTTGAGTAGATCTAAAACTGAATATATGGAGTGTACTTTTAGTGATAATAGATCTAGTTGGAGATTGTGACTTTGAGTGATCAAGTCATTAATAAAAGTACGTATTTTAAATATCGTAGGTTTATTGTTCAAAGTGATGGTGAAATAAATGTGAATATTATTAATAAAATTCGAGTTGGATGGTTGAAGTAGAGGAATGCATCAAGCTTGTTGTGTGATAGAAAAGTCACCCACAAATTTAAGGAAAAATTCTATAAGATGTTGGTTAGATCTTTAATGCTTTATGGTGCAGAATATTGGTCATTAAAAGAGAAGCATAATATTAAGTTAAGTTTTGTAGAGATGAGGATGCTCAGGTGGATGAGTTGCTTTACTGTTAGAGATAGGATATGAAATGAACATTTATGTAAAACAGTTGGAGCAACTCCAATGGAAGATAAGATTAGAGACAGTCATCTTAGATGGTTTGATCACATAAAACGACGGCCTTCCAATGACCCGATTAATAAAGTAGGTGTATTAGATTTTAATTATGTTAAGAATGGCAGAGGTAAACCAAAAAAAAAAACTTGACTATAAAATATTAGAAATGACCTATCTTTATTAGATTTAAATGAGAATTTAACTTTTAACATGGCACAATGGAGAAAAAGGATTCATATAGCTAACCGCATATAGTGGGATAAAAACTTGATGTTGTTGTTGTATTAATATTAATAATTCAAATTTTTTGTTCTTACAGAAGAATTTCTTGATAGAAATTGCAAACCAAAAGAAAAATGAAAGGATAAAAAAAAGCCAAGCTCACAAACTAAAAAATAAACTTCTCTGTGGTCTGGAAACAATATGAAGGTGCGCTAGATAGATTCAGGATCATGCAAAAACTACCTGGTTTTTATTAACAGTGCATGAGGAACTTACCTTATCAAACAGGCGTAAAGAAACAAATATTCGAACTGCCCACGTCATTGAGATCCCTTGCAGAATCTAGTAGTCAAAACAAGGGATTTCAGATCAAAACCGAGGTAGGAAATCCTGTCAAGAAGATGAAGAAAAGACAAGCAAGCAATGTAACAGTACAAACTGGTTCTCAGAGAAAATTTGATAATCGTATTCTGCCTCTTCTCAGCTACAGCTTTTCATATTATACTAACAAGTATCCTGATGCTTTCAAGCATCCACCTAAAAAAAGGGACTAAAAGGTTAAAGGGTAAACATGTACTAGCATACTAATAATAGTAACTAAAATAGTAGAGCATAAATATAACTAACAGAATTTTGGCAATGATTTTGTAAATAATATTACATAAAGAAATGGGCCTAAAATCCGAAAAAGAGCAGGCATACTTAGATTTGGGAATTAGAACAATGGCTGTTGCTTTAACCACACGGGGAATATACCCTTGGGCGAAGAAAGATTTAACTGCTTTGCACACACTAGGCCCAATAATATGCCAGCCAGATTTGTAAAAATGAAAGTTAAACCCATCCGGGTTAGGCGCAGAAGAGGACCACCCAAAAAAACTGCTTTTTTAATTTCTGAATTAGTCACAACCTGAATAAGAGATTGAGAATAAGCTACAGGCAAGCAACGTCTAGTAGGAAAATGATCCATATCATTAAAGGTTAGGGGGGAGGGTTATAAAGAGCTTGGAAATGACTAATGATGGAAGAGATGAAGTCATCTCTAGTGGAGTTAGTGACTGTGGAGCTAAGATTCACCACCGCCTTGCTGCTGCAATATCTACTGTGAATCTTGGCATATAAAAATGTTAGATCATCTTCCCCACGACTCAACCAGTTAGATTTAGCTCTCTGAATGACCCAAGAAGCTTGCATAGAGGAAAGCTCGGAGATTTGAAAATTAATACCTTTTAAAGTGGCATTCAGAGAGGAGTTTAAAGGATTCGCACTAACCATCTCAAGACAAACCGATCATAAATTATGATGAAGCTCATCAAGCTGATTTTTTATGATAGAAGAGTTTACCCAGCTCTCTTTTTTAATATTTGCTTTGAGCAATCTAAGGATTTGACATAAATTAAGCATAGGATTTCCAGAAATATCCTTGGATAAGGCCTCAAGCACAGGTTGCCAGTACCTATTCATATTAGTCTAGAAATTTTTGAAAAAAAATCTGTGTTTAGAAGCAAGAGAGATGCCAGAATGAAGGACAATTGGAGAATGGTCCGAGCATGAGGGACTTTGCAGGGAGCAATACGAGCTCGGAAATGTTCTCATCCAAGCCTCGTTGATAAGAGCTCTATCCAATTTAATATGAAATGGATTATCGGTGCGCTGATTAAACCAAGTGTAATGACATCCAACCGAGTGCATGTCCGTCAAGGACAAATCAAAAATTAAAGTATTGAGCTCCCAAAGATTGCTTTGGGTAAGAGGAGACCCACCCAGTTTTTCCGATGCGAATCTGCAACAATTGAAATCTCCCATAAGCAACCAAGAGGTGCTAGGGGTCGGAACAAGCTGCCTAATTTGATCCCAAAGCAAAACTCTGTCAAAGGCACTGTTAGCAGCGTAAATAACAGTTAATTGAAAAGGTGGGAGGCTACTGAAAGAGACGGAGCCAGAAATTAATTGTGAGATTTGAAAGCAGGAGAAAAAAGCAATTTCTTAGAGTTCTGCTTGATCCAAATTCAACCAGATTTGGAAAGATCGAAGTTATTGCAAGAGTACTCAGTCACAAAAACAGTGTGAGATAGGGAGAAGAAGGGGTCCCAGAGTGAGGATGCAAGAATCCTATTTTCTAGTAAGCAAATCATGTCCAAATTAAAGGATTGAATCAGACATTTACAACAAAACACTTTATCAGGGCTGTTGAAACCGCTGATATTCCAAGAAGCAATGGAATGAATTGACATTAGGATTTAGGTGGCTGTGGGGGTTTCCTCCCCTGTTTCCCCTTGGGAGCTTTCTTTGGTTGCGTTGAACTAAACTATGTTGTCAATAATCAAAAAATTTCGCAGCAGAACCCCCTGTAACTGGAAGATTGGATTCAATTTAGCCTTCATCCTGAAGTTGAAGTATGCCAAATTTGTTAGAAGAAATCACCGCCGTAGACGGATGCATGCCTGGGATGATAGAGGTGCTAGAAGAGGAGGTTTCAACATCCGTGGGTTAGTTAAGGTTTGGGATGGTAGGATTCACCTTGTCAGATGCGTCAAAAGTGGATGTCAAGGGGATTGGAGGAGGTGGATGCTGAGAAACCAGCTTGTCCAAGTAGGGTTGCTAGGCGGGACAGAGGGATTTTGATTTAGGTTTGGTGGAGCAGTGGAGGATGGGATTATCTGTGTTGAGAGGGAGGGAGTAGGATTTACGTTTTTTGGGGCAACAACAGATGTTGTTGATGGACCATTTTGAATGTTGGTTGCATTCTGATAGCCAATAACTTGAGGAGGAACAAAGGAAGTACGACCTCTGGGCTTTCTACTGGAACTTCTTCCTCTTGCGGTAGGCACCGCAGAGATGGGGTTAGTAGAGGGATTGGACTGTCAGAAGGTTTTGACAAGCATAATGAGGAATAGTGAACTAGGGAATTGCTAATAGGTTATGCATTTGATCATTAAAGATAATCAAGCAGGCTTTGTGAAATCCAGAGTCTCTACGAATAATATTATTCTGGCTAAGGAACTTCACTGGAACATTAGGTGCAATTCCCCAAAATTTTTTGTGCTAAGTTAGACATCCGTAAAGCCTTCGATGCGGTTTATAGGGATTTTCTCCTGGAGAGGATGAAGCAAAAAGGTTTTCCTTGCATGTTTATTAATTGGATTAAATCTTGCATTGTTGATGTCAATTTCTCTATAGTGATAAATGGTGCTCTGGAAGGGTACTTCTCTTCTTCTGCGAGCCTGAGGCAAGGTTGCCCTCTCAGTCCATACCTTTTTTGCATAGTCATGGATGATTTCTCTGCTCTGATTGATAATGGGGACTTTAAAGGTATCAACTTAAATGGCTATAAGTTAACTCACCTCCTATATTCTAATGATCTTTTGGTATTTGGGAAGCCGGATATCCAAAATTGCAATAATTTGTCTCATGTTCTCAATTCTTTCGGTAATGCTTCTGGTCTTCATATAAACTAATAAAAAAGTTGTGTTATGTTCCCTAACAGTATTGGGAATCAGGAGGAAATCTGTACTGCTTTATACATTTCAAACATTGCTCCTTAGATCACTTATTTGGGTATTCCTCTGTCTTTCAATAGACTAAAAGTTTCGGATTACTTACCTCTCATGGACAGGATCTCTTATAAGTTATCTGGATGGAATGTCAACCTCCTTTCGTTGGCTGGTCATTTGCAATTTTTGAAATTCATGATTTTAAATTCCATAGCTTATTGGATTTGCGGATCTATCTTACCCAAAAGTGTTTCTAAATTTGTTAGGAAAGTTTCCTCCAAGTTTTTGTTTTTTGGTGAATCTGGGTCCACGAGGAAACTTCGTTTGGTTTCTTGGGACAATGTGTGCAAGCCCAAATACCTTGGAGGATTGGGTTTGACTTCTCTACAAGCTCTATAATTTGCTTATAATTGCTCAATCATTAGCAGAATGTACAATAGAGAATCCCCATTATCCTCTTGGCTGATTCATACCTACTCTTCCCCCTGGCGTCCAGCTTCTGAAAATTTGTTTGTAACTATGTTGTTCATTTTAAGCATGCTTTTCATTTCAATGTCACCACTTCTTCACCTATTCATTTGTACCGGGATCATTGGTGCAAGGGGTATATTATTGCTGATATATCAGATGGGAATGCCTTGCTGCATGCGTATGACAAGAATGCCCTTGTTAAAGATCTTATTATGGGAGATAAATGGAATCTGCCTGCTGAGCTTCCCAGTTCAGTTGTTAATGTCATTATTGAGATTCCCATTCTTCACAACACAGCTGTTTGCTTATCATGGGGTAACTCGGGTGTTGATAAATTTGCTTTATATATTAAGGAGTTTTATAAATATCTACCCCCTGCCCTTGGGCAGATATGATTTGGCATAAAAATCATGCTTTGTGTTTCTCCATTTATGTCTGGCTCTCACTGGTGGGGGGACTCAAAACAGTAGATGCCTTGAACAAACGTAACATTTATGTTGATACGACTTGTAACCTATGCTCCTTCTCCAATGAGCCCACATCCCATCTATTTTTCGAATGCAACTATTCCTTTTCTATTAAAGTAGAAAAGGTACTAAGATAAAATGCCCCTCCAACCTTATCTATGTAAAGATATACTGTATCATATGTCCTCTCCATGAAGATAATTTGTGTTGATTGAGTCTATGTTGGCTGAAATATCATCCAGTGGGAAATATTGGTATATATCTGAAATATTGAAGGCATATGCCGTGTTGAACTCATCTAGTAGATCAACAACATATGCGTAATTGTTGAATTTTTTGACAATAGGGAATGCTCCAAACTTTAGGCGGCTTAGCTTAGAATAAGTTCCAAGAGCAAAACATTCTTTTCTCACACGAACCAATACTAAATCCCCAAGATTTCTAATATATATCCCTCCAATGGAATCAGTAGCCGGCTTATATTGATTATTAGACTCCTATAGCTTCAACCGAACATTAGATAGAAAATCCGAAAACTGTTCAGTCCAACACTAATGCTGCCTTGCTTTTACATTTGGGAAGAACAGGAATATCAAGAATATTGTTTGGCATTTCACTGTAAATTATGCCGAAAGAACACCTACCCATTGAGCGATTTGGCATGGAATTGAATGTGAATTCCGCTTGGCCGAGTACCTCATTCCATAATTTAGGATGCTCTTGCACTAAACGGCAAAGTAGATTGTCAGTGTTCTATTTACCATTTCGATTTGCCCATCTATTTGTAGGTGGTAAGAAGAACTTAAATGGATTTGAGTATGCAGGCATTTCCACATCTCTCGCCAAAAGTTATTTATAATTTGAGCATGAGGCTTCTTGGGATTCCATGAAGGTGAACTATCTCTTGAAAAAAAAATTTTCAATGTTTAGGGCATCAAATATTTTTTTGCGAGCAATAAAGTACACCATTTTGAAAAAATGATTTACGACCACCATAATAGAATCATTTCCAAGCTTAGTGCGAGGTAAATCCAAAACAAAGTCCAAACTCAAATATTCCTAAATAGATTCAAGTACTGGCAAGGGTTAAATAAACTTGTGTTTTGACTGCAACCTTTATAACTTTAGCATATAGAGCATCTCTCCACAAATCGAGAGACATCTTTCCTTAAATAAGGCCAAAACAAGCGCAGTTGTAGTTGTGCGATGGTATTTTCACGGCCAACATGAGCAGATAAACCTCCACTGTGCACCTCTTTAATGATCTATCGCCTCCAAGAAGACTTTGGAACACGAAGAAGGTTGCCTTTTGGCGAGTAGAGTATTCCGCCACCACTTCTTTATTAATGAATTTGTGAACAAATGTCCAAAATACTCATTATCGGGGGTATAACTCTTCCAAACACTCAAGGCCAAAATATTATGTTTGAATTGTGTCAGAAGAGCTACTATGCGACTGAGCGCATAGACCACACGATTATGTGCGTCTCTTTTTTGTTTTAAAACAAAAATGAATTTCTGTAAGAAAAGAATCCAACGTGTATGCATTCTATTTATGTTCTTTTGTGTTAATATACTATAAAGCTTTGGGATCACTGCAATGAACAAAATCCTAGTGAAATAAATAATGTTCCCATTGTTTTAAAACTCGAATGACAACATATAACTCTTGTTGTTATACAATCCACTATTGCCTTGTTGGGCATTATTTTTCACTAAAACATTCAATCGGTTTATTTTCTTAAGCTAATACGGCACCCACACCTACTGTTGAAGTATTAATATCCACTATAAATGCATGGCTTATCAAAATTTGGGAGAGCTAAGACAAGTGCTGTGGACAGCTAAAACTTGATGGCTTCAAAGCTTCTTTACTAAGTTGATGTCCACAAAAACAATTTATGCATCAAACCATCGATTATTGGAGTCATAATTATGCTGAAACCTCTAAGAAATCATCAGTAAAAATTGGCCAAGCTATGAGAGCTACAAATATAAAAAAAAAAAGATTGGGATGTTGGCCATTCAACTATAGCAATAACTTTACGTGGGTCTACACTCACCCCGACTACCGAAACAATGAATCCCATGAATGAAATACTTGGAGTGACAAATTCACATTTAGAAATATTCAAGTATAACTCGTTCTGCCTCAATACCTCAAAAATTCTCGTCAGGTGTAGCAAATGATCTTTCATAGTGGAACTATACACTAGCATGGCATCGAACTATACCACAAAAAATTTACTTAAAAATGGTTTAAGTATTTTATTTATGAAAAGCACAAAAATGTATAGCGTTTTACCCAAACCAAATGGCATTACCTTCCATTCATATAGATTGTGGCGAGTTTTGAAGGTCATTTTCCATTCATCTCCCGGATGAATTCGAATTTGATGATAACCACTGCGAAAGTCAAGCTTTGAAAAAATATTGGAACCAAACAATTTATCCAACATTTCTTCCATTCTCGGCATAGGAATATGAATTTAATAGTGATTTTATTAATGGATCGGTAGCCTGCTCTTTGGATTTAGACCTTCTAATCTAGGTTCCTCTAATGAATTATACTCAACAGTTTTTCCTTAGAATTTTCTTTAAAAAGCATATATTTCATATATGTTTTGAGTTATTATGTGTGTGCAGAATTTTGTGCAACTCGCAAATATGTAAACTCTCTCAAACATTCTAGCACTCAGTATGCAACAATTGGAATGGCCAACTTATAAAGAGAATAAAACAAAAGATCACCTGCTTCCTGGTTCGAGAGTCGAGACCTTGCAGCTGATTCATTGTTCTTTATCGTTCTCCTTTGCTGCTCTCCACGACCTGACCTACTGCTCCACTGCACTTCCTCCCCCTCGAACCCCCATTGAAGACATTGCACGGGAGAAAACAAGAAAGGTCTCCGTTCACTTCTGCAAGGACGTCTGAAGGAATCGGGCTCGTCGGCAATACCAGTGAGACAACGTTGGCCCCTCCTCCCAAGCCAAACCACCCCAGGGATCATCCCATTGTTAATAAGCAGATCCCCAATACCAATGAGTCCTTTGCCTCTAATCCCTAGAAGACTCCCGAGATCGACATTACTGCCCAATCGCAACAGAGGGGTTATGGCCTCGTGCCCGTGGCGGACATAGCGAGACTATCGCTAGAATTGCCAGGAATAGATCTCATCATGATGCCCACTTTACTGCATCCTGCCTGAGAAAAACCGGAGGCGAACCCGCTGTTGTTGTTTCCAGAAGACAACAATCTCCGCAAATAAAAGCGGGACTCGAAACCGAATGGTCGATCCCCTCTCTCACCACCCCAGCTCGTACAAGAAAATCCTTCAGGGTCATCTCCCCTAGGGTCGGCTGCCGCTACTTCTGCCGGAAATCGGATCCACCCACTCCGCCGGCGTTCTCGCGAGTAAGGCCTAACATACCACATCAACGGTCTTCTGACTGAGAGTTCTCCGAAGGGTAAGCGATCGCTGACGCTGGAACAATTATTAAGTCCTCTGACCTGACGTATAGCTACGTTCCGCCTGCCAATAACATGTCGCCCCCCAATAACATGTCGTCACGTGCTCTTACTCTAAACCACGCGGCCCGACGACTTGACCCGGAGCGGAACCCGGAAATGCTATGTTCGCGATTTTCTCGGTATCTCGGTATTTGCTAGGTATTGCTTTGTAAAAATGAGAAATACCGCTCTGTGAAGACCAATACCATGCAAATACCGAGTTGTACCGAGTTTTTTACAACTCGGTACAACTTGGTATTTGCTCAGGATTTGCTCGGTATTGCTAGAAGAAAAACTCAAGTACAACTCGTACAACTCAGTATTTGCTCAGGATTTGCTCGGTAATGCTAGTATGTTTGCTCGGTATTGGTTAAAAAAAAACTCAGTACATACTCGGTATTGCTCAGGATTTGACTCGTATTGCTAGTATTTGTCGTATTGTTTAGAAAAAGAACTCAGTACAATCGTATTAGCCGGATGCTCGTATTGCTCAGGATTTGCCCCCCTAGAAAAAACTCAGTAAACCGTGATTGCTAGAAAAAACTCAGTAGTTGCTGCGTATTGCTAGAAACAACTATTATTGTTCTATCGACTCCAAAGCGCAGCGCAAGCCGAGAGCTTCTCTGCCGAGCGCCTATCCCTTCTCCCATAGTTGATCTTCCACTACTTCTCATTTTTTCCAGCAAAGTCGACGCCTCCACCTCTTCAGAGCGATAATGGCAACCCTTTCAATCCCTTCAGCAGAGAGAGAGAAGAGAGAGAGAAGAGAGAGAGCAGAGAGAGAGAGGAAGACTTCTTCCCATACTCTCCGACGTCGATTCCCCGTCTTCAGGATGGAAAGTTACTCATTTTGATGGCAGCAAAAAACGGGAGCTCGCTTGTAGTCTTCTCTTTACGCGGTTCTTCGGGCCAAATCCTTTTGGGAGAGAGAGTTAAAAAAAACGCATGTGCGAAAATCCCAAAAAACAGCGGGTCGGTCGGGCGTCTTTTCTTCCCTGCTAGTGCGCAAACATTGGTGGCCGAACGTAAGAGGAACGTAGTCGTTCACACGGAACAAATAAAAGTTCCTGACGCTGAGGCAAAGGATTGGGCTGTACCGGTTACCAGCGTGGGGACGCGCGGTAATTTTTATTTGGCGGTGTTTACTCAATTCCAGTTGCCCCCTTACTGTTTACCTCGCGCAGCCCGATTACCCGACCCGGACTGGACCCGGGAATTGTTATGTACGAGCTGATTTCTGCAAACGGAGATATTGCTCGACAAATAACGAGAAATATCATTATGTGAAGACCACTACTAGAAATACCAAGTTTTTGCTAGGTATTGGCTTAGTATTGCTCGGTATTGCTAGATATTGGTCTTGACAGAATGGTATTTCTCGTTATTGTCAAGCAATACTAGCATACTAAGCAATATACGAATAATGCCTAGCAATATGCTAACATACAATATCGGGTTCAGGTTCGGGTCGGGTCGTCGGCTTTGCGCAAAGAGTAAGAGCACGTGGCGATATGTTATTGCCTCCGGATGTAGAGCTACGTTCGGTGTCCGATTAATAATTGTTACGACGCCGGAGGCATTCAAATTTTCTTTTCATAGACATTTTCCAACAAAAAAAACTCATTTTCACTTCAAAATAGTAAAATACACTAATTTATCTCTAATCGAACTTTCTTAACGTAAAAAAAAAAAGAAGATATATATATATTATATATATATATATATATCTTAAAAAAAATAATTGGTGTTTGTGAACAGTGCGACGCTCAAATATCTGATGTCGCACTGTTCACCTTCCGAATGTGACGTGTGATT
>NW_021319222.1:112875-132960 GCF_001605985.2 Dendrobium catenatum
CGTAGAAGGAGCGCGCCTCTCTTAACCCCATAACTCTCCTTAGCGAACGTCCTTACCTTCTTGCGGAATGTGCAAGAGATAACTGCCACCTTCTTTGAACTACGCGAAATGAGCAACCACTGGTCGCTCAGACGACACAATGCTAGGGGTCTCATTGATGCTGAAGTGAAGAGCGAAGCACGTTACTTTACCGGCCAAAACTCCTCTTGGGCGAGTATGGTTCACAAAAAAACGCATGTGCGCAAAACCAAAAACAGCAGGTTGTCGGGTCCGGGCGTCTTTTCTATTCCCTGGCTAATTGTGCCTGAATGACTTGGTGCCGAACGAAGCAGGAACGTATCGTTCATCAACGGAACAAATAAAAGTTCCTTACGCTGAGGCAAAGGATGGGCTGTACGCATGTGTACCAGAAGCGTGGGAGACAGGCGGGTATTTTTAATTTGGTCGGTGTCTTACTACAATTCCAGTTGCACACTTACTGTTTCCTACACGCGCAGCCGATTACCCGACCGGACAGGACCCGGGATTGTTATGTAAGAGCTGATTTCTGCAAACGGAGATATTGCTCGACAATAACGAGAAATATCATTATGAATGAAGACCACTACTAAAATAGCCAAGTTTTGCTAGGTATTGGCTTAGTATTGCTCGGTATTGCTAGATATTGGTTCTTGACAGAATGGTATATTCTCGTTATTGTCAAGCAATACCTAGCATACTAAGCATACGATAATTGCCTAGCAATTAATGCTAACGATACAATAATCGGGTTTCAGGTTCGGGTCGGGTCGTCGGGCTTTGCGCAAAGAGTAAGAAGCACGTGGCGATATGTTATTGGCCTCGGGATGTACGAGCTAACGTTCGGTCGCTCATCGGACTAATAATTGTTCACGATACGCCGAGGCACTTCAATTATTTTCTTTCATAAGCATTTTATCAACGAAACAAACTCATTTCACTTCAAAATAGTAAAATACCTAAATTTATAACGCTAATCGAACTTTTCTTAACGTAAAAAAGTAAAAGGGGATATTATCAGATGAATAACCTTAAGTAATATATAATATATAGGTATAACTTAAATAAAAAAATATATATGGTGTAGTGTCGCATCATTGTGTGCGACCGCTCAAATACGAGGTATTATTGACTAGTCTGCAACCTGTTCACGCTTGCTTTCTTCTGATGTGTGGATTGTAGATTTTCATTAAATGAGGATAATTCGAATGCGGGAATAGGCATCACCTTCCGCGTAAGATTGCAACAAATGGTTGGGTGGCGGCAGTCGTGCTAGTTCACTCTTGCAATATTAATGATCATTTGATGTCCCCGTATTGCAAGGATCAAGAAATCGTATCGTTAGTTGTTATGCTTCTCTATTATTATTTTATTAATATGATAACTTGTCTTATGAGTCAATGTCCCTAGCTACAATTGTTGTCGCAACTTAAAAAAAAAAAAAAAGATTAAAAACAGTGCAAATGCATAGTTTTTTAATCAATAAAAATATAGAGTTGCCATAACATTTGTAAGTTTAGTATCATTAATTATATCTGAATTATTAATAATGTGGTAATACTAATTTATCGTGAATAGAACTAGTAGGATTGAGGTTTTTTTATAATCGTTTTGATAACATTATAACTGCTTATGTAGTAGAATTCATTTTTTAAAGTATAGTATGAAGATCATATTTTCGCCGGTCATTTGTCTGACTCACTTGAATTCTAACCTTTATCCCTGACACATTTGAGTTTCTCAGGTTTTCTCTTCATAAGACAGGTTTAAAAACATTATTAAGTTATATGTATAATTTTAGTGTACTTTATATGGTATATTATGTAACTCACTGATTGTAGAATAGTAAAATTAGTCTAACATATATAATAATTGTTGGTTTACTTATCAATATGTTGTCTCAACACAAGTATAGTGGGTTGCTAATTCTGAGAAGAAGTATACATTCGATAATGAGAATATAGTTACAATTGCTCACTTAATAATTGCGGTATAAGAGGATAAAAATGATAACGATATAAAATAAGAGTAAAATTTTATATTTTAAAAAATAAAAAAGTGTATGTGATATATTGTATGTTTACGCCATACATTTTGTTAAATTAAATAAAACATAAAATTGACATATAGTCATAATATACTAAATTAAAATAATAAAATAAAAATAATAAATAAAAAATAAAAACAAGAGCTCGGTTTAGCCCAAATTCTCTATACTATGACAGAGATGGAAATCCCAACCATCCCTATAACGGCAATTTCTTTCTTCACTGCTCTTTTGGTAATGGTGAGAGAGGCTCAACTCTCGACTTCTAGATAACTCAGGAATGCTATGAGACCTACGCGCTAGCCAACTGCGCCACCACCCCGTGCTGTCAACAATTGCGAAATAATTTTAATTTAATTAAACTTCCGAACCTTAATTGATTTTTTTTTTATATATATATAACTATATAAGGTAACTGGCTCTTTAACATTTTTTTAAAATAATATATTTTTTGAGCTCATGCTGATAAACATATATTAAGAAACAAAATTGAATTATTTTAAATATCTATCATTCACTTTAACCTATATGAAAAAAATAATGGGAATTGATCATAATGAAATTATTTCACTAGTAGTTTACATGTACAAAATCTTTATACAATGTAGTATACATGAATTATAGAATATGGCTTGCATGATGGAATAAAAAAGAAAGATGAAGGGTTATTATCAATAGATGTTTGATGATATACTGTTGTTCTCCTAATAGAGAAAGGTATGCTAACAATTAAAAAGGTGAGCATCTAACTTAGTAAAGATTTCGATTGCAAAAGGTAGGGATGGAGGGTGTCCGAGTTTGTATCAATCTTGTTGATGATAGTCTCGGTCTACTTTAGTAAAAATAGCATTAGCCTTTTTTGACAATGAATGGATTCAATGTTGATTTGGTGACAAACATGTCTTATTAGCCATGATGAATGTTGACATTGGAATCAATGAGTATCCATCATGTTGACGGTGATGGACATTGGCCTAACTGTCTTCAACAGAGTTAGCTTTATTTTTTTACGATGGATATCTTCCTTATTGGTGACAATGAGCACTAACCTTAGTGAAAATGACGAGAATCCAATGTTCAAAAGGAGAGCTCTATATAATCTTCTCTAGAATCCTTCTCATAACCTCATCCCAACCTCACCCCACTATGTGAAAGTAATATCTATTTATATATTTCTAAAATCAAAACACTTCATCATATGATCGATATTAAACCCAAGATGACATCAAAATTGAATGATTTTGGGCTAACCTTATTTGTTTTACCAACACACTCATTCTAACACAAGTACTTGAGAATTAAGAAATATTGTCTATCAAATAATGTCATGCAATTCCCAACTCTGTTTGTAAGTTCATAATTTAAGGAATATTGTCTATCCAATAATCTCCAAAAAAATTCCAAACTATATTCCAAAATATTTGATTTAGTCTCATTTGTACTCAGAATCTTGGAAAACTTAGCATTATTGAGTTTGTCTCATTAATATATTTATTTTTCCTATCATGTAGCTAAAAATAGAGTTTAAATAATCCCAAAACTTATTTATACATTTGCTAAAAATAGAGTTTAAATAATCAACAATAGGAAGTAGCGACTAGCTACGGGAGGTCACTATCTTCGCACACTTCTTCAACCAAATCCCGTAAGTCCGTGTCGGGTCGGTTTGACCCGAATCTGAAGCGGGTTGAGTTCGGGTTCCAAAAATCGATCCGTTTACAAAAACGGGTCAAATTTGGATTGACCTGAATAGTGCCGAATCAATTCCAGATTTGACCCGAACCCAACCCGTGACCAGAAATTAACACCCCCTACCTTTTATAGCATAAATAAATCCAGAATACATAAAAGGATACAAAACAAAATCTCTTTTAACACCCGTTTTAAAATACCAACAATTAAAATTGCAAAGCATTTTTTCCACAAGGACATTAAATTTCGCAATTTAATACAAAGATATGAAAATATTGAATTTAATTTTACATCATATAATTAATCATAAAGTATTAAAATATAATTTAAAGTTATACTTTACATAACCTCGCACTTGTTTTCCTTTTTTGAATTTTAGGAATAAGAATACGTTGATCAACGGGTGAGCAACCCATACTGTGCAATTGGAACCTCAAAAGCTTGCATCCTTTCTCCCCGAGCGAATCCATTGCGGTCATAAGAGGATATCTCCGAAATTTGCAGCTCTGTGCACGCGTGAACGAGTGCTTCCCCTACTCTCTGGGCTGCTTCCTGTGGTTTTTACATTATACACGCAAATAGTTAGGATTATTAAATAAGTTCACACAAGTAATTCACCAAACAATCAAAGAGTCAAAAACAAAATTGAGGATATCCTACTAAATTAATTCAAGATGAATTTTAAATTTTTATCTTCTGCTCGTTTTGTTGCGGCGTTTCTTTTGCATAAGCTGAGTTTAAAGAAACGGAGTAAGAAGAGTTTGGATAAGCGACATTTTTTTTTTCTTTTGAGATCGGCGGTATTACGGAGGTATAGTAAAAGAGATTATCCAAAATGTGTGTTAACAAACAACGCACTGTAACGGTATTTGTTTATTTAAACCGAAAACGGCGTACTTAAGGAGAAACAAACGAGGCCTTCATCTTCAAATGAGTGCTACATAAAGATTGATTGATTATCGATATATTCGCTCATCTTAAAGAAATTAGGTAATGTTAAAGTTGAAATAAGAGCTACTCCATAAAAATCAAACAAAAGTTCAGCAATAAGAAGGATAAAAGTGAAGCTAAGCTTCATTTGGGATAGTTTTCTTAATGCTTTTTAAAGTAGTTTTTTAATACAATTTTTTTTTAAAATGTACTAAAAAGCTTATTTATAAAGTAATAAGAAAGCTATCTCAAATGAAACCTTAATCTTAAATAAAAAAAATATAAGCAGGTTTTGCATATAATGTTGGCTGATGGAAAATCTTCAACTGCGCTGGACGGATACCAATTTGCAGGGGTGTCAATTCGGGTCAACGAGTCGGGTTTGGGTCGAACCCAAATTATTAGGGATGTCAATTCAGGTCCAGGTTAAGTTTCGGGTCGTGTTAAATTTTGACACACCTATCAATTTGGTTCAAAGGCACCAAAAAGTATAGACCGAACATGCAAGATGACTACATCTACATGTGAATCAAATTGTTTGAAAATTCGGGCCAAAATTACAAAATAACTAGCGCTATTCAATTGATATTTGATAGCATAAGCAACCAATATACAGAGCTCATTTCAATTGATAACATGCTATTCTTAGATAGAAATTATCACATAAGACAGCATAAGTTATAGCATACTATGGTGAAATGAATAGTGAAACATACTATGGTGCTGCAAGGAGGATCCTCACGCATAGAATTCTGTAAAGTGCTGGCATAAAATAGAGTCTTCTTGTTGCGATCGTCAACAAGCATGGCATATAGTTGTCTGGTTGAGCAGAAAACGGAGAGCCTTGGTTTGGTTGGAGAACCATTGAACTGAGACAAATTGCAGCGGAATTAATGGAATGAAAAGGATTAGCTGCAACTGTAAAGATTATGGTTTTGTTTGGGATGGTTTTTTTATTTTTTCTTAAAATAATTTTTTAGTACAAAAATTAAAAATTGTGTGCTATAAAGCTGCTTTAAGAAGTAGTAAGAAAGCCATCCCAAACGAAACCTATATCAGAAACACAGATTTTGCAGCTATGGTGCTAAAAGGGAAAAGATGCATATAATATGGAAAACAATATATGAAGCTCATTATTTTGCATCTAAGCAACCATATCAATTGCATCTCGCATTTTAGAGAAAGAAGGTAAAGGACTAACAGTTAAAAGGATGCAGATAAGATTCTAAGAAGTTTGGATAAAAAGAAAAAGTACAGTAAGTTTGTTTCTATTGATCGTAATTGTAACTTCCACAATCCACACTAGCCTTTCATAAGATCTGATTAATATTCCTCATTTGATGCAAATATTTGACTGATCGTTTTTGTTGCTTAGGAAGATTTATGATTCTTTTTTTGTGGGATATGATGAACTTGTAATTAATTCTAGACTGTAATATTATCATTATAAATAGAGCCTCATATAAGCAAGAAAACAAAGAAGAGTAACAACGGTTGAGTTCTCTTTATCAACCAAGAGAAGAGTGAACAAGAGTTAAGGAGGCTTTCATTCAACTACATAGCCACAGGAGTTTCATTTGTGTTTTATCTGAAGGGAGGAATAAGTTTGCAACAATTCTCTTCATTGGTTTTATCACAACTCAACCTGACAAAGATAGATCCTACCGTGTTGAGCTGTGACAGACAAATCCCAAGATCTAGTTTTTAAAAAATTAGTAAAACTAAAACAAAATATTATATATATTATGGCGAAAACAATTTGTGATTTGAATTATATTCCTGATAGATCAAAAAAATTCTTTAAAAAAATTAACGATTTTCACAGGTTTCCTCCTTCCTGATATGTGTTTTATCTAAAGGGATGAAAAAGTTTGCAACAACTCTCTTCATTGGTTTCCTCCTTCCTAGCTCAAGTCTTTATATCCTACAATAGGAGGCTATACTCCCTCACTATCTATCATCAATTACAATAGTGTATATTGCCCTCTTTGTTAAGTGCACAAATCATTACTATGTATCTCGTATGAAAGCATATCTTTGATATACCTCTTTTAAATTTTTTGTAGAATTATGTGATCTTTGTGCAACGTAGATGTTAGTGGATTGCACCGAGCCACATAAACTTATATGCATACAAGTGTTCTTCTTTGTTGCGATAGATTTTTCTCCGAGCCACATTGTACATTGTTTCAAAATCAACTAATATATTCCTTCTTACGTGAGGCTAACAAAAAGTTAGGATTCTAAGAATTGGAACAAAGACAAAAAATATGCCATAAGCTATCATGCACCGACACACCTCTTTAAGAGAGAATGCAGTGTCAGACACGTGCCAGATACGAACACGTGCCCGACACTGCTGCGACACGTGTCGGACACGACAGATGTGTCCAATAAAAATAATGTTTAAATTTAAGTGGACACGTGTGTCGAACCTGCGCATCCTAATTTTTTATAATAAAATTATTTAAAATTATAATATTTTTATATTTACTATGTCAAATAAAACATCACATTCACTCTTATATGCATTCATACGATTGTTGAAAAGCATGATTATTAGAGAATGAATCTTTTTTTTAGAGGCAGTAATGATTATTGAAAACATTTATGCATACCTATATTTGCAATTTTTAGTGACAAGGAATCAGAAGAATTTTGATTATAACTAGAAGAACTTGATGTGCATGCCTTATTGTAATTCTAGTTGATGGGATTTATTGAAATAGGTGAAATGTTAGAATGATATAAAAAAATATTTAGAATATAAAAAATTTAAGATTAATAGAATAAAGATTAATATATGATATCCAATGAACTATTATGGAAGAGAACTGGAAAACTAGAGAAGTAGAGAAGTAAATAGATACATTCTTTGTGATTTAGATTAGAGGTTAAAGAATTATTATGGGAGAGAACTAGAGAAAACCAAAGAAGTAAATCGATACAAAGAAGAATCAACTTTCACTAAATGATATCCAATGAACTATTGCAAATCTTTCTCTTGATGAATCAGATTTAGAAGCAATGATATTCAATGATGATGATCTTCAAGGTCAAAATCAAACCTCTGAAGCTAATCTTATTAGTAGAAGCTTGAATGCTTGATGTTGTAGTAAATGGTTATTTGCTAATATTTTTGTGATTGCATTAGACATTTTGTACTAAACATTTTATATCATAAACTAGACAAGTTATTATGTCATTTATTTTTATTATTTGTCATTTCTAATATGATGTTACATTAATATCTATACACTATATTAAAAAAAAGTAATGTCGTGTTCGCGCCATACACGTGTCCTATATTTTCAAAAAAAACCATGTTCATGTCGTGTACATGTCCGTGCATTATAAGCATAAGTTTGTTTCTATTGATCACTATCATACTTCCTAGCGAAAGCATACAATCGTAGTGGTGCAATGCAAGTTGTATAAAAATCAGTTTTCTAAACAAAAAAGTTGAAGCTTCCAAGTAGAGTGTATCACCATCCCAAGGCATCAAAAAGAGGTGGAACAAGAAAAAAGAAATCTTCATACCTTTCTTCGCATTCTACGATTCCTGATCTTAGGGCTCTCCTTTCGAGGAATGCCTCTTGCTTCAACCCTTAGAGACACGCAATCATTCACTAAAATGACGGAGTACAGTACAAGCAGTCATTTTGTAATAACCATCTTCATCAAAATGCAAACTTGTGAGGTATGGAAAAAGTCTTACAAAGAGTTGGCATTGGGATGGCGAGAAAACGGCACTCCCCACGTAGAGGATTGTCATAACGTGCATGGAAGATGCTAGAGGTCATCGGAAGCATGCCGGCCCGAAGAAGAGTCATGCTCCTAGCAAATTTAGTGCATGCCTTTCACTGGGGAAATTTCTAAACAGGTGTTGTGCCTTGCACATATCAACGTCAACAACCAAGAATAGCAGAAGTGATAATGCTATGCAATCCAAAATTACACTATTATAGTTTTATTAAATTGAACATTTCACCAACTCCGAAGGATAAGACCAATGATAATATTTTGAATAATTATATACTTGACATCAATAAGCTATGGTTAAAATCACACCTTCTAATGTTAAACTAAAAAAGATTTCCATTTCCATGAATAATGGAAGGTATATTTGTAAATTATAAATAGAAGCTTTATTTAGCTCTTTAAATTAATTGATTAGAAAGATTGCTTTATGACAAAATTTTTATCAAACTCAATGATAAACAATATTTTAAATAATAAAAATAACTATGTTTACCAATGGTAAAATTAGATTTAGTTGCAATAACATCTTAGGATAACATTACTTTGGAAAATTCAGAAATATTTGTGTTGGCAATTAATCCAGTGCAGTACTTAATTATCATTATAATTATCCAATTATTTGGGATTGCCATTTTGGATTTCATTTTCTATTCATTCGTGTTAATTATTATTTGAGCTGTTAAACATATTCTTCGCAAATTCTTATGTAACCTTAACTCTATCAATTTTCTTTCCTAATCAGCTGAGAATAATTTTATCGACTTGTCTAACAAGCGCATTTACTATAATGTTTTAATCATTTTTTTCATACTCCTCTGACATCTAAGTCTATTTTCAATCATCTTATAACTTTAGGTCAATCCATTTTCTATGCAGATTGAACAAATTGTATCCATATGACCTTAGGTCAATCCATTTTCTTCTAAAGCTTTGACACTAATTTTATCAACTCGTCTAATGAGCATATTTTCTACTCTTTGTTGTCCGTTTTCTTTTGAAAATAATCTTTTCTAATCCTCAGACAACTAGGTTTTATTTCAGTCATCTCATCTTTTAATAGATGTAACTCAAATCTTTTCTTCAATATAATCACTCCTTAATTTACCCTTCTTAGCTTTGTCACACATTCATCTTAACAATCTCAAATATGTCAATATAACCACTCCTTAATTTACTCAATTTAAATATTAATGAATTGTGTATCCTAACACTTAGATCCATATAGTATGATCAACCAAATTAAGGCTTTATAAATTTACCTTTAAACCACCATGACATTCTCTTATCACACAAAACTTATTAGAAACTTCTATATTTTAACCATCAAGCCTTAAATCTGAAAACTATAGCCTCACATATAACTCCAAACCTGAAACACCTATTTGTCATATTATCTTCTAATGATAACGAATAATAATTGTCAGTACCATATTCATTGAAATTGCATATCATATACTCAAAATCTATTTTCTATGCAATTCATCCTTTGTTTTAATTTTTAAAGCAATCTCATAATACAACTCGAAGAGTATCAAGTACTTATCACATTCTTTATGTCCTCCATGATAATTTATATCTTGAAACCACCCACTTTATCACTAACCTTAATCACCTTAGCAACTTTACCTTTCTAATCCCTATCCACTATCACAACCTCATTCCTATTGCTAACATTTCCAACATATAATAACTTATAACATTTCCAAATTGCCTTTATTTTTCTTATTTCTATTTAGCGTCATGTAGGCAAATAATATATAATCCTCTTATAAACATTGTGCCTGCCAACTCTATTATCTTTTCATTCTTAGATTTACACAAGTCTAATATTAAATTTACACAATCAACCTTGGCTTACTTTTCATCACAATCAATTTATGGGGAGACACCCTGACAAATTTTTGTTTACCATATAATCATGTTAGATCATGGTGCATCGATTTTAGTGAATTCCCCAGAACTAGCAACATTCAAAATTGAATTCATTTAAATAATTTTAAAATGAGTTTTACAAATGACTGTTAATTTGGCATCAACATCAGTCTTTTTATAATTATGCTTATTAAAATTATAAATACAACCAAATTAGTTTGTTCAACTAAACCCTTTCATTATGCATATCATTTAACAAAGGAACATCAGGAAAATAAAACCTCTCTAAATGAGAGATTGGAGAAATATAATGAAAACTTTGGGCATATTTGGAATCGCTTCTATTTTTTTATTTTGGTTTCAAAAAAATATATTTGTTTGTGTATTTTTAATTTATTTTTTTAAGTTGAAATCATTTTTAAGAACACTAAAAATAATCTTTAATCTATTAACTATTTTTAAAAATAAGTATCACTTTTTAACCAACTCCCAATACCACCACCGCCGCTATAATCACCTTGTTGACTGCTAGGTTGTTGTAGCCACTGAAAAAAAATCAACTTATTCAACGTTCAATAAAAATAAAAAATATATATACATATTTCTTTTTAAGACATCAAATATGTTATATTTCATGTCAAAATAAAAAATTCAACCAATCAAGTCATGATTTAATTTCAATCAAAGCTCCAAGCTATCGAGCCGACCTCAAATCAGCTCAAAATTGAATCTTTGACGGCCTTATTTCCAATAAAAAAGAATAACCCTGTTCTACATTCCTATTCTGATTCAAATTGGGCAAGCAACACATTGATCCGAAATGAACAACATTTTCGTTGGTTCCATTCTCATTTCATGGAGTGTCATAAAACAACCAACCATGACAATATCCTCCATCGAAGCTATGTATAGATCCCTTGCCATTGCAGCATCTGACATCATATGACTTCATGAATTCTACGGGATTCATATTGCATTCCAATGCCCCCCAACCGTCATTGCGCAAAAAATCCACCATGACTCCAGCTAATAATCCAATCTTTTATGCCCGCACCAAACACATCAAAATTGATTACCACTTTGTATGGGAGTGTACTTTCCGAAAAAATATCACTCCACCATATCAGTGCCAAAGATAGAGCAGCAAACATCCACCTCTCGGTTTCAGCAACATCACAACAAATTGACAATCCAATAATTGAATCATGAACTTGAGGGGCAAAAATAAACTCTCACATGCTTCACACTCTCACAAATCTCCTCTGCCTCCACTTCTCAAGCGCAGCACCACCTTCTCTGCAAAGATCTCTCACCGTTCTTCACAAATCACAAACTTCAATCACAGAGATCTATGAATAACCAACCTTAACTTTTAAAAAACTTATAGTTCCCTCTAAAGCTCTATATATTAAGGCACCCTGCTGGCTGTAAAGTTTGGTAATATGGAATGAATCAATTTCACTTGCCTTAGTCTAAGTTTCCTTTGCCCTTACATTTCAGGGCCTTCTGAATAACTAAATCATGTAGTTCGGTGGATTTCAGGGGGGATTAGACAAACAGAAATAATACCGTTCGGTGCCTTCGCCTGCAAGCTCCCGTTGCGATTTCCTCGCTTCTTTTCGTCAAGGGCTTTGAGCAGGAGCCGAATGGGAAGGGAGCCGAGGGTTTCGGACAGAACGCCGCGAGCCCGTCGCTAGCTTCGCCTGCAAGCTCCCGACGCGACTTCTGGGCTTCTTTTTTCGTCGAGGGTTTCGGCCTTTGGTACGAGAGGAAGCGGGGAAAGACGGGGGTTTCTTTTATAGGCGTGTAGGAGTGTCGCGGTAAATTTATAATTTTCAATTTTCATTTTTGAATTAATTTTAATAATTAATACTAATATGTATAAAAAATATTAAGTTAAGTATATTAATCATAATTTTAAATCTTTTCATTATTTAAAATATTATTATGCTAATCATAATTTAATAATTATAATTAGAAATGATAAAAATTAAATTTGTTTAGAAGATAATATTAGTAAATTAAAAATACTAACTAAATTAAATTACTATTTTTAATTTAAATTGACTAAATAGAATTTGCTATTTGATTAGCTTCTAGGTAATTCTCTTACTAAGCCCCTATCTTAATTTATTATATAATAATCTAATTAAATTTGATATGTATTAACTAAATAATAATAAAACTTCAACAAACATGTAACACCATAAATCCTAAAAATAAATTGTTAAATACTTTACTTTAATTTCAACAAAATTTTGGCAATAATATCATATTGAATATTAACGGCAAAAATACAACAATCATCAACACTCATAAATAAAACTACATCCAATAAAATGTTAGATAAGATAACATTGCAACCAAACTCATTAGCATTTATAGAAAACATCGTCATTGATCGGAGTGACATTTTTAATAACTCAAAATTAATTTAATTTTTTAAAATTTGATTATTTCTTGGCTGAATACTTCTCATAATTATGTGGCAGCTTGTTGATTTTGCAATACTGATATTCCCGCTTAAATTTTCTTGGACTTAAACTTGGGTCGGATTTCTCAATCATGAGCAGCTGGCGGCAGTGGTCCCGAATGATTCTTTCTCCGGCGGGGAGCGATACAAAAAACCGGCCATGACAATTCTTGTCGTTCTCCTTATTCACCGTTGTTCTATGCAAACACACTTTTGTATTTCCCATTGCTTTAAGATCTACATCGGTCAAAGACAATAAATAATATAAATTTAATAATTTTCAATATTAATAAAATAAGAAAATATGGAATGTTAATCATTTTGGCATATATTAAGACTTGTAGCTAGAGATATTTAGGAAAAAATATTTTGTGCGGACACCGGACTGCTATCTCAAAGTTGAATAAGAGACCACCAATGTCATCCTTTTGCTGTGAACTGGTGACCGTGGCGCGCTCTGAATTCACCTCCGGATGGTTCGATGTATGCACGGAATAATTTAGGGCACTTTTGAGTTTTTTTTTTTAACATAATTAATTTATGAAATTATTGTCATAATTTTTTTTTTTAGAACGTTTTATTTGATGAGAAAGTATTTTTCTTTACACTAATATTAAGAGCTTATTTGGAATAATTTTCCTAGATTTTATAACTTCCGTATTGAACCTACAATTTTACTTTATTTTTATTCCTGTTGTTTCTAATAATCTCCTAAAGTAAAATATGCTATTTGAAATCAAAGATTTTAACAAAATTTATTTTTCCGACAATAACTTCACAATCAACAAACCTTTAATATTGCTTAGAGACATTCCAAAGTCTAAGAATACCATCAAGGATAACAAAAAGATATATATAGTCTTTAGGCAAAATTTTTAATAATATAAATGTGGTGGAATTGGACGTGAAATTTTAACGTGCGTAGTTCGGAAGAGAAAACCATCCCGGATTGTTGCGTATTTATTTAAGTTTTGTTGGCACATTTGCAAAATACTCACAAATACTCAATAAATACTCTGTGAATAGCTTCAAAATGTGAATGTTGTTTGAGTATTTTGTGAGCAAATTTGTTGAGTATTTTTGTGAGTATTTTAACTTATTTATTGTGTATTTGTTAAATAATTTTATGGGCAATTTAACAATACGCATTAAGTAAATACTTAGTAAATACGCAGCAATCCAGATGGTTTCTTCCCGTCCAGACTTCCACCCAGAATAATTCCTATAATTGAGAAAGATTTATTTATAAATATTATTTTGTTAGCTATATTGCATTTTAAGACAATCAATCCATACGAGAATATTATTATGTATGGTGGGAGAATATTTGGGATAGATTGTAAGAATTTTATAAAAAATTATAATAATATTAAAATAAAATTAATAAATTTGAAGTTTGTTACAATAAAATAAATAATTAAAGAAGAGGGGGATTGTATAACATACCTCAATTTGATCTCCAATGTGAATAATAAGAGCATTAAGGGATATATTTGGCATGCAAACCAATGGTCAATCTTTGAAATACTTGCAATCCGGGCACCTCATTGGGCACCAAAAATGGTAATTGCAGAACAAATCAGTGTGGGGCCACCAACCCTAATGCCAGATCTGGTCGAGGGCAAATGGAGGGTAAATAATTTATTTTGAGCAAATATTCCATCTCCTCTCCACCCAAAGCACACCTTCAGCCTTTCCTCTCCAAGCCCTATATCCCTCTTTGAAGAAGCCACTTCGAATACAAATTCTTTCCATCCCACCATATATCAGAAGGTAGAATTAGCTGCGATAAGTTGCTCTCTGCTGCATCAACTTTCTGTCTATGATTGTGTGTGATATACTATTATAAAATCAGTAATATATTATTATGAAATAGTATTTCTTATAAAAATTCAATAAAATAAAGGAAATAATAATCAAATAAAAATTATGATTAAAATTCTGATTAAACCAAAACAGATCGAAAATGAAATATTGGTCAAAGAAGCCAACATAAAAATTTGATTTAAGGGATCGCATGTACAAACTAAAAAAAACATAGAGCTGCTACTCTTCTTTTAAGTTTATTGATTTATAGCAATACAATTTAGTTACTCATTCTTAATAGGTTTCTGTCTGAAGTCAGCATATTTTTTAGTTTTAAAAGATAATCTTCATACATTTTTTAGTAAAAATGTATTATAAAAATAGTTATAATATAACAATGTCCCACATGAAATACCTATAAAATCGCTATAATGTTCTTGTCTATCGGTAGAAGTGCACTCTCATTTAGAAATTTAGAATCCAATGGCGCGGCTTAATCAAGGCTCCAAGTAATCTATTCCCGTTAAAACTTATAAAAATTATTAAAAAGCCAATTTTAAATAATTTATACATTTATCTAAAAATAATAATTTTATTTATAAAAATTTATTTGTATTTAATAATATAAGATGGTCATGTCGCATGCGTGAAAGTATCAAATAATTATATTCATTTTAGTTGTACAATAAAATAATAATTTTCAATATATTATTATTAATTAAAGAGAAAAAAAAGCCCCAGTCCAGAAGCATGATACACATGAAAAGATTAGTGATATCTCTTATTTAAATTATTGAATATTATATAAATTAATATAAAAATTTAGTCATTGCATGTAAATCTCACAAACTGAAAACTGCAATTGATAATTTCTAAAAAAAAAAAATTTGAGGAAGAGCGGATCCTGAAAGGCTGAAACAAACAACCTGTAATCGGGCGGGTTGTCGGGCCAGGCCCCATAATTAATGCTCGCCGGCGGCCAGACGTTATGAAACAAGAAATCAACCCAGGCCTTCTTCCCCGCCACCTCCTTCTGAAGCTTCGTCCCATATCCCTCAAACTTCCCTTCCTTCATCGCATACTTATCCTTCTCCTCCTGCGACAACCCAAAAAACTCTCTGCCCGCTCTCTGCAACTGCGCCACCGCCTCCGCCGGAATCCCATGATTCACTACCTGAAAAATCCCCCACTCCTTCGCCGCCTCCACCACGTCCTCCACCGTCTTCTCCTCATCGCCATGGCCGATATCCACCACCGGAATCTCCGGCACCGGGCCTTGGAAAGTCGTGAGACCCGGCTGCTCCTCCTCCGACCGGATGAATTCCGGCGGGATCATGTCGAGGCCGAGAGACGCGATGGATTGAACTCTCTGTACTTCCACCTCCATGTCGATCGGCTTCGTATGGAAAGAGGAGGAGGATGAAGACGAGAAGGATTTTATATTATTTATAGAGTTGGCTTTGCTGTTGGGTAGGTTGGATTCTTGGACTGAATGAAAGATCGTAGGAGCTTCATTAAATTTTAATAAATGGTGGCGAAGCTGTGCGCGTGTGAAGGCTGTGGTTCACTGGATACCCAACTAACTCTTTATTTATGGCGAAGAGAGAAAAAATTTTTATAGGTAATATTTTTATTGATACTGAGATTTATAATTATAAATCCTTATTAATGATTTAGATAATAAGAAAGCAATATGAATAAAAGAACTCTTATTGTGTAGGTTTGCTATAAAAATAGAATAAACCTTTTTATTGTATCAAAATTTAACTCATTGGTTAGTAAGTTTTTAGTCCTAACAAAACAAAAATGCAATTTGTTTCATTCAAAAATCCAATTTTAGTACGTTCAGTACTCTATTTTCATATCATATAAATAATAATAATAAAAAATTTGCCTTTTAAATAGGGGTGTAAATTTTTGACACGACCTGAAACATGACCCGAACCTGACCCGAAAAAATCTGGGTTCAGGGTCAACGCGAACTTGAAACGGGTCGGGTTCGGGTTGAACAAATCAACCTGTTTTAAAAATCGGGTTGGGTTCGGGTTGACCCAACAACCCGAAAGATCATATTTGACCCTAAACCCGAGATTGACCCGTTTTTAACCCGAAAATTGAATATTGACCCGATTTTTTACCCGAAAATTATCAATTTTAGGTCAACTTCAGGTCATTCGTGTCAGATCCTGTTGACCACGACATGAATCGGGTCGGGTTCGGGTCTGGAAACCTGACCCGTTTTTAAAAACGGGTCGGGTTTGGGTTAACCCGAACAGTGCCAGGTCAGTTCCGGATTCGACCCGAACCAGACCCGCTGACCCGAATTGACACCCCTACTTTTAAACCTTTTGCATTGATCAATTAAATACATCACATATGTTACATATATACTTCTTTTTGAGAGGATCATCAGTTTATGATTATACGAATCATTTTTGCATGCTCGTATATGCCTTCTTAGATGTTGCATAGGTATTTAGTAGTTCTAATTGAAGAACTTAGACCTGATGATAGACCCTAACGGTGAATTCTTGCCCAAGAATAGTCATAGTCGCTCTTAGTCAAAGCTACGTATAATCATAATAGTCGCTCTTAATCAAGATAGCTAAAGTATTCGATTCGACCTAATTCGACAAAACAACACAAGAGGATCATCTTGAACGGGAATTTTAGGAATTCACATAGGATTACTCAAATATGGCAAACTCGTCTCGTTAGTGTGCGTCGCCCTCCCAAACCAAGCCACTAGCAAGCTGGTGAGCCATAAATTTTTCTCTTCAATCCAATAATAGGAAGATTCATCCCAAGGAAAACACAAAAATGATTCATCATTCAGAATATTAGAAAGTGAAGAAAATATTTTATCTAAGAATATGGGTGTAACAAAAAAGCTAGAAAGCACTTTGAGCATTATTTGCCTATCACATTTTTTTTTTCTTGCATGAAAAAACTGTTTGTCTTTAAAAAACCAAAACAAAACATACTCCATTTGTGCCATTCACGCTTCTCGCACAGCAAGCTGATCGCCGGCCACACTTGTGCACTGGAATCTTCCAGAAACATAAATAATACGTGTCGGATGCTCCACTCAAGCCCTGAAAAAAAAAAAAAGATTGCAAAATAAATATTGATAAATGATAAAATACTATATATAAATAACAAAAGGGCAGCTTTGACATAAAAAATGTGTTATGTTGTGGCGCAAGAAAACTTCTCTCTCAACTTTTTATTTAATCATCATATAATTTATATAGAAATGTTGCGTCCTGGGACATTCATGGCGGTAAAGAGATATAGAGTTTAGCGTATTAGTTTTGTACGAAAATTAAGCACACAGACATATGAAAGAGAGGGTGCAAGAGTCCTAAAAAATAATATAATTTTAAGAGGAAAATCCTCAAACGGGAGAAAAACTATGGAATCTTGCCCTATTGGAAAGAATCAACTAATGTTTGTTATTGATTACAAATGATGTTCTTTCTCGAGGGAAGACGTTGGCTCAGTGTAGAAAATATAAAACACATTATATAATTGGGGTTGGAAGAATCCAATGATATAAGAGCTATGCTCAAGAGAATGTTGGTATGTTCGTAACCGTAGCCAAGCGATGGAGGTAGGAGGGATCATAGTCAAGTGATTGAGGTCGGATGGGCCATAGATGGGCGACGATGGTTGGAGGGACCGTAGTCGACAAACGATGTTAGTTGGAGTGATCATAGTCGGAGGGCAAGAACAATCAAAGGGATCGTAATCGGTGAGCAATGACGGTCAGAGGGACTTTAATCGGCGAACAATGGAGGTCAGAAGGACCGTAGTCTACCGACAACTGAGGTAGGAGGGCCTGTAGTATGTCGGGGAAGGAATTCAGGAGGACCGTAGTCGGGAGACGCGTGGCCGGAGGGACCGTAGTCGGTATGCGACAGAGATTGGAAAGTTCGTAGTCGACAGGCAATAGAGGTCAGAAAGTTCATAGATGGCAGACGGTGGAGGTCGGAAGGGCCATAACAGAGTGACTGTGGTCGAAGGGACCATATATAGTCAGTTAGCAACGGAGGTCGGAAGGATCGTAGTTGGACGATGGTGGTTAGAGGGACCGTAGTCGGTAGGAGACAGAGGTTGGAAGAACCATAGTCGGGGAAGGTGGCCGGAGGGATCGTAGTCGGCGTGCGACAGAGGTTGGAAGTACCGTAGTCAGGCGACAGTGACCAGAGGGATCGTAGTCGGTAGGAGATGGAGGTCAGAAGAACCATAGTCGAGTGATGATGGTCGGAGGGACCATATTCGATGAGCAATGGAGGTCGGATGGTCCCTAGTCCGGCAACGGTGGCCGAAGGGACCGTAGTTGTAGTTGGCGGGCGATGCTTTTTGGAGTGATCGTAGTAGGCAGGCAACGGAGGTCTGAAGAACTGTAGTCGGCGAGTTATGGAGGTCGGAGGGACCATGGTCAGTAGGCGACGGTGATTGAGGAGACATATTTGGCGGGTGATGGTAGTTAGAGGAACCGTTGTTGGTAGGCCATGCACGGTGGTCGAAGGAATCATAATCGGTGGACGAGGGTGGTTGGGGGGACCATAGTCGGCAGGCTACGATGGTTGGAAGGATTGTAGTCAACGGGTGATGACAGTTAAAGGTAGACTCAGCGGTGGTGGCCGGATGGAGATCTGATGGCGATGAATGGGCGGAGGTTTAGCAGCGGTGGTCGGGCAACTGGGTTCTTCAACGGTTGTGTCGAGGTGGAGCTCCACGATTCTTCAAATCTTATACCTTATATCTCTCTCGGTCTTTAGTCCAAACTTCCAAAGGTCTAAGCACGATAATTTAGTTTCCACCAGTTAAATAAGTTTCGTTTGGGACAGCTTTCTTAATGCTTTTTAAAGCAATTTTTTAGTAAAAAAATTTTTGAACTAGAAATTTTTTTACTACTATTTTAAATTAATTGTTACATTTCCAATGTAATTGAACTGGAGTTTCCCACTAATTATGGATGCTATAAAAGTCTATGTTCAATTATGAAACAAAAACATCATGTTCAACTATAAATGTGTCATCAACGGATCGTTGATCATTGAAGATATAAATGTTTTGAGAAATATACCTACTCGCCCATAAACTCTCATACATTTGTCAAGCAGCGGACTCTTCCAGCTGCCATTCGAATATTTTCCAACATCTTTTAACATCACCATTCAATTAGACCGCCAAGTTTGGTGGTTTCATTAAAAAGGTTCTCCATTAAGCCTAAGACTCCTTCCAATCTTCTCCCAATAAGCAATTGTTGCCATCATTACTCTCTTTTCTATTTTAGCTTGATGTAATCATATAAATGTCATGTTTCTTCTCTTAAATGAAACATCTCTTTATTGTAATCATCAATGAGAGAGATCAATATTGTTCTACAAGCAAAATGATGGAAATCAAAATTAAATTTAATTGGTGGGACTAAACAAGATGGTATTCCAAGAATATATATATATATATATATATA